>NW_027449566.1:0-20000 GCF_964194025.1 Convolutriloba macropyga | reverse complement strand
AATTCCAGATTCAAATTGACAAAAACACCAAAAGAAGCTCAATTCAAAATCCAGACCAAATTCACAGAGTGTAAACCAGAAGGTCACCTCAAAGAACAATTTCGACGGAATTAATGGAAGAGAAAATGTGAGAAAAATTGCCAGACAAATCCTAAAGAAAGGTTATTAAACAATGTTTTGGAGGAATTGAAAAAAGCGCACTGGACTGAATCAGAGCGACTCATAACTCTGACTTCTACAATCAAATTCCAGAGTTGAACGATTTCTCCAAAAAAAATTCAATAATATTCAATAATCTTTTTCCATGCTGCAACAACCATTCGCATAGTTGGTCGTTCGCTGCATGATCAAGTGATTTTCACTTTCTCTATGAAGTCTTTATATACGTTTAAGATAGATAATTTGACTGCAATCTATCCCGCAGACTAACTTTCCTAGAACTCAGCTCGATAAATTTTCTACTGTTGCCCGATTATATCCCATCAAACCCTTATCTTGCTGACCGTCATGACATATGGCAAGTAGATTGTAGCAATTTTGTAGCACTGTAGAGCTGCTATAAATGATTGGATAACAATTCGAGAATAATATAGTATTAATAACCAAGAAAATATTAAGAAAAGGATTAAAGCCGCTGATTGAGGCCACTCTGAGATTCAATAAATAATTTCATTCGACCTCTTTCCTGAAATTTATTAGTAAAAATCTGGTGCAATGCCTCTATAAATTCAGTTCTTGTTCTAGTTTAGAAATGATCCTGATCTAAAGTTCATCAGATCGTTCATTAATTAGAGAAATAAAGGCCCAAATGATTAGTCTAAGTGCCTGTTAATTTGTGCGCATTTGAGAGAATGATTCAATAGCTTCTAATTATATCTCGCTATAGAGGTATCCCCCTATAGCGAGATGTAATTAGGCGCTAATTAATCGTTCTATCAAATGTGCGCTAAACAAATTAATACGCGCTTAAACTAATCAACTGAGCCTTTATTTTTCTAATTAATGAACGAGCCTAACTTTAGATCTGGACTATCCAGGACCATTTTTAAACCAGAACAATAACTGAATTTTTGAAGGCGTAGCCCCAAAGTTTTACTGAAGAATTTTAGGAAAGAATTGTTTATTGAGCCTCAGAGTGGCAACAATCAAACTCATTTCTTCTTTTCATATTATTGACAACGTCTATAACTTAAACTAGGGCTATATATTAAATTAACTTATTTGGAGACACAAAAACATATATTTTCTAACTTTAGTTTTCCTTTACCGTGAATACAAGAGTTTTATCTACAACAATAACGGAGGCTCCGAACACTCAAAGATAAAAACATGCTGCTCAGCCGGGTCCACTGATAATTAAGACGTTTGTTTGTTGAACTTTTTTTTAAAATTGTGAATCTTTTAGCCCCAATCCAACTGTAAAGGTCATAAAAGTTTACTTTTGCCTTCGATTTTTAAATTCTTTTGCCTAGTTGTAGTGGCATGCATAAAGAGATCCCGTATTGTAGTATCCATGTCTAAAGTTATAAGTTTTGTATCCTGTTCAATAAAATTTCGGGCACTGCAAAGAAATAAAAGTCTAAATTTGCCTGATTAGTCTTTTAATTGAACCCTGTATTTTCACTCAAATGATTACACCTATGTTGAATGGGGTTTTGTTTGTTCTGTTTTAACAGTAAGTGACTACTAATGACAACTAAATTCATTTAAAAAATCATTTATTTCCCTTTCATCTCTAATGATCTTCATAGTGCAGTGTTTAATTATTTTTTTGTTAAAAGCGTTTGCTTGCTTTTTGATAATTTGTTTGTTTTTTTTTTGTTTTTTTGTCATAAATTTTTTTTGTCATTTTTTTGTTTTTTGTTTGTTTTTTTGTTTTTTTTGTCATATATTTGTAACCGAAAAAATCTAAAATGCACTTCCAATCGTTGTAGAAATTTATTATTCGGCATTCAATTGCCTTATATTTAGCCCCAAAAATAGGTTTTTCCCATTTTATGCGTACACAAAAATATACTCCCCATTGGGGTTGATGATTCTCTGATTTTGTGTAAGGACCATATTTAATTTCATACAGACCCAAATCATACTCGATTTTTTTTGTACAATCCTACTTTGAAACCAAAGAAATCATAGAGGATCTCTTTAAGATGTTAAAGGTTTCATATATGAACCCAGCATGACTTCAAAGAAATTATAGATGAATCATTCATGACAAGCAAAAACCAATTCTTGAAAAAGTGTTTTTCCCAGTATGAAGCTAAACAAATCATATATGAAAACATATGCCTTGATTTTTTGGTTGGGGAGGGCAACAAATATAGTTATTGTTTTCAGTAGAGATGAATACAAATACAAGTGTAGAATACAAATACCATTCTTCCGGGGGAATATCAGACCCTTGTGACCTGTTCATCATTTGCTCTACATAGAAAAAAAAGGCAGCGTCCAAAATAAAAAAAAATTCTATAAAGAGTTTGAACGTAGATTTATGTACCTTTATATAGAACTGTCAAAAACACGATGTCTAAAGCTCTATTTTTTCTCCATATAAAAATATTAAAAGTATCCCCAATGTACCCATATTTTTGTAGACCATTCTATTTACTATTGCGTAGTTGGTCCATTGATCAATCCTAAAAAGTCAATTGAGCGAAAGAGCCAGTTTAACTGTATTACTATTTAATAATTATTTAGTATTACCTAAAATGTATGCAGGTTCCCCGCGGACCCTGTTCTTCACAATATTTGCGTTTTATTGAAAATAATGTCTTGCTGTGAACCATGGCACTAATTTTGAGTAAGAGCGTAAGAGTTCCCAGGTTTAGACTTCGACTTATGAAAAGACTTTATAATTCTAGTAGGGGGGGTCTTTATTGACTATAAATACACAGTCCAGAACTTAGGTAAAGTCAACGTAAAGTCTTTTCATGGGTCCAGCTAATTATTTTCAAAGCCAATTAAAGTCGAGCACGGTCTTTTAATAGGTCGAGCATGGTCTTTTCATGAGTCGAGGAGCGCATTTTATGGGATTAATAACAGTTAGCCTTTCTATAATTTTTTTGTAGTTGTGTATCATCTACCAGCAATGCCAAACTAGCGTTACAACAGGCTGTCCAACTTCAAAAAACAGGTGGATTTCCGCCAAACAATCCTAAGAAATAAATAATTCTTAAGATAAATTAGTTTTCGCACTTAAGCAATATAGCGAATTTGCTTGGCTAAATTAAGCTAGTTAACAAAGCTCTAACAATCGACATTTCATCATCCATGAGTTTAGTTTGTTATGATTTAGTTCATTTGGTTCTATAAGTCGTTTTTTCAAATATATTTATAATAGCACAGTTCGTTTTTCTGGAAAATATGAGAAACATTGAAAAATTTGAATGGTAGAACCCGTTGACTAAGTTATAAGCAAAAACCAATTTGCAGTGCAAATGTAAATTTTTTGGGTCCAGCATCAACACTTTAGGTCGAGGTAAAGTCGAGCATCATTATTTGGGTCAAGCTAAAGTCCAACATCAAAAAATTTGGTCGAGCCAAAGTTTAGCTGAAGATTAGGTCCAGCTCAATTCTTTTCATGGGCTGTTTGAGTCCAGCATGGTCTTTTCATACCATCTTTTTGTCGAGCATGGTCTTTTCATAATTTGATGACTAAACCTGGGTTATGTCCCCTCTGAGCGAAAGGTTAGACAAAATAGATCAGATATAGTTTTATCGATCAATATCAGAAAAGTTTACGCGGCGGCGTTGCGTACTCCTAACGAGTAAAAACAACCAACTGTCTGAATTATGATGTCACGGCAGAGCCTCTATCAGAGGTAATCTGTTACTGCTTTTTTTGCGGGTTTTTGGAGTTGCATAAAAAAGATGGCTAGAGCGTTCTAACGTAAATATCTTGATCTGATTCAAAAAATGGATTTTCAGGTACTAGTTTTCCTACCTATGGTTCTACTTATTTCAAAATTTTTCTGTAAAATTGCGCTTTCCGTTAATACATTTTGATCGTGTTTTGTTATTTTGCATTATATTTTATCCTTGAAAAAAAGTTGTTTTCCTGTTTAAATCCATTTTTCTGTTGTTTTGTTTATATTAACGTATATATATATATATATATATATATATATATATATAAATATATATATATATATATATATATATATATATATATATATATATATATATCAGGTTAATGGTTTTTGAATAACAAAAATTGTCATTTCAATGGGTTTAGCAGAGTTGTTACATTTTTCTTCTGTGGGACCGCAATTCAAATTTTGTCCCGCTGGTTAATTTTAACTCCTTTAATCGTTTTGTAGAAGTAGAAAGTAGCATACCTCCATCCAATCACAGAGACTGAGAAGACACTATTCTCTTTGACATAGAGAGGACTCTGCTAAATATAGTCAGTCTATAAGAGAAGTTGCACGATTTGCGTATCTCCGGTGTTACTCTTTACAGTCACCGTTATAATTGAAATATACCTTCAGTGTTTTATCGAGTCGGTTAGTCTGAGAGATATAGGTAAGCCTACTTCGCGCGTAGAAATAATTAGCCCTAACTCTTTATACCTTAAGGCTGTAAAAGGAGCCCACCTCGGGTCTGCCTTAACTGGTGCGACCAGTGAGTTAACAAACTCTGCAGTTGAACACTATCAACACCAAGATGAATTAAATATACTTTAAATCATCGCAAAACAACTCAATTTTCACTATTTTGCAGTAGAGCAACAGCCTCTCCTCACTTTACCAGAGAAAGCATCACAAATTTCGCGAACTGCTTTTTTTCCTATCGAATTGAAATCTATGGAGCTCAACTCACAAAAGGCTCAAAACTTTTTATTTGTGATCCTCTAACAAACAAATATATTTCCCTCATATATGACACTTTATTTAACCAACTATCAGATACACTATTTGAATTCCTTAACGGAGTACGGTCAGAAATACAACCCTTCGATAGAGCGGGTATATATAGAAAATCCTCTTTTGAATTTCTTAAATGTCTAGCCACTACACTTAAAACTGCTGCTTTACAGTCACGAAAAGAAAACGTACATAAAATTGCTCGACGAGAAGTAAAACGTTTCACTCATCATCTTAAAACATGCATCAGTTCCGTTAAAGACGCGGACTTAAACGAAGAAGAGATTCTCGATTCTCTTACACTTCTATCCTGGTATATACACATATTCTGGAAAAGTCTTGTAAGACAGATTAATCCAGCTACAAAACTAATAGCTGAAACGTATACACAGTTAATACCTAAACTACCAGAAACATTAAACTTATGACCCGAATGGTTTCCCACAAAACTACATAACTATTACAGACGTACCATCAGAAACTATACAAAAATTGACTATCAATCGTAACATTGAAATAAAATACTATCATAAAACGCACAAAATCAACCACTTACGTGTACAGAAAATCCAGGAAATACAAATATATCTCCTGAATCATCACCGATAGAAAATATGGATGCTATAGTATACTCAAAACCCACGGACACCTATACTAATGAAACTACTACCATACAACGCACAAAATCAACCATTTACATGTACAGACATTCCAGAAAATACAAATATATCTCTTGAATCATCGCCGATAGAAAATATGGATGCTATAATCCACTCAAAACCCACGGACACCTATACCAATGAAACTACAGAAACGGACTTTAACTACACACTACTAGATGATGGAACACTCTTTTCATCGCACACAGTTAATACCTTAATTGATCTCAAAGATCATGGCCAAATACAACTCGAAATAATAATAATAATAATAATAATAATAATACTGCTAATGAAACTACTAATAACACAAATATTTACGAAAACCAACAACACAGACAGCCTGTGAAGTCGACAGAATTGACACAAAATTCAGATTCAATAAACTCAACTCTACCTACATACCAAATATAAACAGACCTTTAGCACGCTTACAATGACCGAACTCTATACGTTTTAACACTGAACCTGTTATTTTAGATAATTCAACACAACCAACACTGAAAAATAACCAAAATATTCGAATAACTCCACAACAATTAGTAAATCTCTTTGGATAACTTAATTCACAGAATACTCAACAAACAACAAATGTTCCAACCCCTAATTATCTACAGGCAGCTTCCACACAAACACCGTCATCTGTAGTTCGCAGAAATACGCAAATGATGTATCTTTATTAAGGAGGTTCAGTACCCATGGAACAGTCTTTAAGACCAACTGATGGCACTGACCCTACTTATTCAACGGAAGATTTCTTAAACGCTATCACAGCAAATATGGTAATGACAGCAGGCCCAGAGACACTTGATTACACAAACCATGAAACTTGGATCCTGAAAAAAATTGCCATGATACAAACGGCTCTAATTGGCCCGGCACAACAATGGTACTCACCCTTACCACTAGAAACAAAAATAACTGGCAAGCGTTTTGTCGTGAATTTCAAAAGACATTTGATATTCAACAATCGCAAACACAAGCGAATTATTATTATTGGAGAGCATAACATGCGCTTCTGGGGAACAAATAAAAACACTAGCACCAAAAATTGAACAAAATACTCAAAAAGCATATGTCAATAACGCTCCAGATATGCGTAATGCACAAATGATTGAGACATTCGTCTAAGCACATGACCCATAATTAGCCTGAAAAGCTCTAAAGAAGATTAAAAATCACAAACCCTCGGCATTGGAACCGCAGCTCCTTTTTGCACAGTTACTAGAAAAAATTAATCAAGAAGATATCAAAAGAACAAACATAGATAGACACAAAATAAACACGAATTTCACTCTTTCTTCATCAATAAATAATTTATCTCTAGATTTTGATAGATCTCACAGTAGATGATATACGTATGATGAAACAGCATATTGCATATAGGATCAACGTAGTACGTCACATGTACTCAAATGATCCAAATTTTAAAGGGAAGCCACTCTTCCTGAAATTTTGCAAAAAATGTTCACTCTCTGGACAAAGCATTTCTACATTCCCTGATAAAAGATACACAAAAACACTTGAAAAACCTAATTTTTAGAAACAAACCTTTAATCAGGCGATAAAAGGTAACCAAAACCTTCCAAACAAACCAGTCACATCAGTTATTATGACCGGTAAACCATTACCATTTTCTTATTGCTCTAGAAGCAACAGTAGAGAAAACCGGGACACTTCAAGACATAGAAGTCCAAACAAAGAGTCACATTCAAACTCGGAACATTATTACGATAATAAAAAATTTTTAACCACCGAGTAGAAACGGTTCACCATGCCCAAGACCCTCTAATTATCAGAACAAATCTAGTTAACACTCATAATACATTTTCATATAACTCTAGACCACAATCACCTCACTATAATAAAGATAGAAATTGTCCACGACAACCATTCTCTCGTAATTTACTTGGTAATGTAGAAAATTGCATTAACTCACTAGAAGCAGCACAAAGAGAAAACAAATGTTTAAAACAGAAAATACAGAATCACAAAACGTCTCAAGAACAATTTCTAGAACAACAGATCATTGATTTACTCTTAAAAATAAATCAAGATAACCAAGACAAATATTTTAATTGTTAAGAAAAATGTAATACCCTCACAAAGAACTACGTTCTTTCTACTTCCTTTAAAAGAAATATTTGGGTACTACCATCAACGATATATATACACAACAAACACCTGATCATACGAAAACAGTTTCTCCGCCACACCTTGACTTTGACATTCTATTAGAATCGGGAGCTACACTGAATGTACTCAATAAAGATACCTGAAACTAAATTAAAGTATATCATATATTACAACTAAAAGCATCAACATTTTTTCTCTCAGTAGCAAATAAATCTAAATTACAATCTAATGGCAAAATAAAACCTACTCTCTACCCATATGTAACAGAAAACCGAACACTTCGAAACGCTACTTTTACACTCACGTTTCATGTACCAAATACAAAAATTAACTTCCTTGAGAAATACGTTGAGTCCATAAAATGTTCATCTCATACACTAGAGATTAAACATCATTATGAATCGAAATGAATGAAAATTTATGATTCCTCAATCAAATCATCCCCATACTTTTTACGGTTATTCCCTGTTATTGGTGACCACTCACTATTTTTTCAACCCTTTCAACACAGAATTTTAACTTACCCCTTAACTGCATATGAATGTAAGACCAAATATGCGATTGGGAATATTCTTTATGCATGTGATTTCTCATTCACATCACTTCTCAAAAAAATGATTTTCTCTACAATGGATATTAACAATCTTGAATATCCTTGCCAATCCTTTATTCAAATACTCTTATAGAATCCTTTGAATCACTCAATAACACTTTTAAAAGGCCTAATTGGATAAGCACAGCAAGATATTTCACTCAATGATTTACAAACAACGAAATACCGCATAAATGAACTCACAGATTTCAAAGTTGCTGATACTTCAAATTATCTTACACACGGCACATCAGATGAAAACCTCAAAGCCGCTCCTGATAAATCTTTCTTTTTTCTTGATTCAGTTAGATTTTTGGGACACCAAATTCAAAACAATCACATATATCCACTGAAATCCAAAATCGATGGATTTTTAAAATTACAACCACCAAAAAATATAAAAGAGATACAAAATTACGTTGGATTTCTCACTTTTATCTCAAAGTTTATTTATAACTTACAATTTATTTTGAGACCTTTCTATCTCCGGCTCTGGGATACAACAGATTTCAAATGGACTTCAGAGCTACAATAAACATTTAATAGATTGAAAAAGGAACTTACAGACAGAACACCCCGTCTTGCAATTCCTAACTCAGAAAAACCCATATACATATTCTATGCGACGCCTCTAACTACGGCATCGGACCTGCACTTCTCCAAAAAAAATCATTTTGGAAAAATGGAATTAGTCTCAGCAAACTCCCGTCTATTTTCAACAAGAGAACTTAGACTTTCAACCATTCTTCGCGAATGTTCAGCAATAGTCTATGCACTCTCGGAATACGAAATCCTAATTCAAGGTTCGCAAAACCATATTGTTTTGTATACTGACCACAAACCAATTCTCTTTTTGTTCACACAAAAGAGCAAACCAAACCACAAAGTAAATATATTTCAATTAATCCTAATGAAATTTCCAAACTTACACATAGTTTGGGCTGAAAGGAAAATCTTTCACTTCCGGATTTATTGAGTACTTCAGTATCGACAACAACACAAGACGATCACCGTCTTACAACAGTTGAGATCCCTGATTCGAGAAAATTTCTCATGACACATAATCAACACACTCAACCTATACAGTGTCACTATGCTGTATCAAAGACTACAGAAACTGCTGGAGAATCACCACACTTTCCAATCTACTTACAAATTAAAGATAATAGTTTAAAAGTACAATTAGAAAATTATCTCTACCTTCCTGTTTCGTACCGTGAATTTAAAATTAAGGCATAACCCTTGGAACAAATACAACAAAACAAAGCCAAAAACTTTAAACAAAATCAATTACCATTAGAAACTTATCCTATCGTACAACTAGCGGAGGTCACACTCAATACTAAAAAACAGAACCATTTATACAATTTCCTCAAAATGGAAACTATGCAGAGTTAATAAATACTGTTAAACTCTCACTCCCAGCACTAGATGACTTCGTACCCAAGTCCCCAGAAATTTATGACTATTTTTACAACGAACAAACAGAAATAAATGATACACTCTTATATGAAACGCGATAACAAGTTCCGTTTATCAGACAAATTCTCCTTTGGAAAAAATATAAAAACTACCCCCCACTCCTTCACTAACGATGAGAGCAAATAAAGGATTGTTACACTACTATCGACGTTTCCAGGACCTAAGAATAAATGAAAATAAAAACATCTTATATTACATACAAGAAACTAATCCACCAAAAATCTGTTAACCACTCTCTCTGCTATTAACCGTAGTTTATGTTGCACACTCTCACGATCTTTTTCAGGTCATCCTGGCCGTGAAAAAAACAAATGCTCAATAACAGAAAGTTATTATTTTCCAAACATTAAAACATGGATAGCAATAATTACACAAGATTGCTTAAATTGCAAAACGAGCAAGTGCAGGACAAAACTCCTCATGGCCCCACAACAGCCATTTTCAGAAGTTTCAGCATACTTCAATCGCCGTATTTCAATGGACACAAAAGGCCCAATCTCTCCACCTTCGGATGGAATTTCTTATGTTTACGTTATTGTAGACGCCGTCACACATTAGTTTGTCCTTCATCCTTCTCCCACAAAAGATGCAGCAAATGCGCTCACTGTATTATTTGACCACTGGCTTTTCAAGTTTGGCATACCGGACATTTTAGTAACCGATAATAAAAATGAATACATTATCGGAGAATTTGCACACTTTTGCGGCACGTATAATGTACAATTTAGGCCATGAACACCTTACGTACCATGGTGTAATGGACTTGTAGAGAACAGGAATTGAAAATTAAACAAATTTTTTTGCACACTTTTAGATTCGCAACACGACACATGGTCACAAAAGTGAAAACATTTCCTTTTGCATTCAATTCACAAATGAGAACTAATATGACTCTATCAGCATATGAAACTGTATTTGGCCAAAAGACGAAAAACCAATAATGTTCAGTCTATCTTCCACTACATATAGCTTTGGAGTTTGTAAACTTTCACCAAATGCACCTTGTATTTCCATTCCCAAAAATACACACACTGACCATCTCGGTCATCACCCACAAATCAAAAAATTACAGAAGGGAGCTTTTGCACACTGGTATCTAAATCTTGAAAAGAAACACTCAGAAGTTTATGATGCAGCTCATAATTTTTTAAACCAAAATAAACATTTACGCACCTTTATAAATCGTCGTTTCGGAACGGCACAACCACTTAAAGTTAACACTTATGTTTTAATTGTAAAAAAGCTACATAAATCGGAATATCAAAAAAGATCCAACCATAAAAAATTGGACCTTACAAAATTTAAAAGATTTCTCCGTTAAGCAAATCACTCCCCACAGAAGCAATATTGTATCATATTACCCGAAAAAGCTTTTCGTTCAAAAACAAATGGAAAAATACTTCTCGGACAATTCCTTGTTTTGACTCCACCTCAAAAAGCCGACTATCACTCAGTCAAAATCTATCTCGTTTAGTCTTGGCAACCCAGTCGTTCCATCCACTAAGGAACTCTTACCCTTACCACTTTGTAATTTGTCTGAAATACCCGATTTTAATTCGGAAAAAAACAATACAAGAGACGCTCGTCTCAGACGTCAGCCGACGAAAGACTATAGAGTCTTCATATCACAATCAAAAATTTTGGCTTCAAGAACAGGGCACTCTTAAAACATACAAATACCACTCCTTTAGGGCACAAAATCACCCATCTCGCAATAGTTAGCCGAACTGGCGTAACACACTAAATACCTAGTAAACACAACTCCAATAAAAATACAATTCCCTCGTTCTCTTGTGCGAGAGGGATAATTCGGATAGTTCCTTCAACCCTTTCACCCCTTTCCCCGCTAATACAATTACCTTATTGGGAAAAAATAATCAAGCTCTTTAGTATAGTAAACAAAGCACACGGACTATCTTTTCACCTTTTACCCTAGCAGAACCACAAAAACCTTTCCATCGGAAGATGAAAGGAAGGGGATTACAGGCCATTCCCCACAAAAAAAATAAAAAGGAAATTAACTGAAAATTAAGTTAACAACCGACCCACGGATGGGTCTGGGGAGAACTCCCTAATCTCATTTATTTACCAAGATATGATTCGATAACTTTTTCTCCCCCGAAGAAATAGTTGTAATCAGGATACAATTTATCGTTGTCTCTCTTCTCTCCCTTCTCTCTTGAACCAAACTCAATCTACACTCTCTCAACTTCAATCTTTCCATAAACCTCTCTCTTCTAACTTTCCTATTATCATTTTCAATTTA
This sequence comes from Convolutriloba macropyga, assembly GCF_964194025.1. Classification (NCBI taxonomy): domain Eukaryota; kingdom Metazoa; phylum Xenacoelomorpha; order Acoela; family Convolutidae; genus Convolutriloba; species Convolutriloba macropyga. The sequence goes on along the minus strand of NW_027449566.1, from coordinate 8,000 downwards.
GAAAAAACGTCTAAGTCTTTCTCAATTTCCAAACTTCAATCTTTCTTCTTTTTGAATACTATAACTGTCTCACAGTACAGTTTTTCACAACAGCTATCACAGCAAACCATAACCAACTCCAAGAAGCTTCAACTCGACTGCTTACGAAAGCCACCACTCTTATACAACTTCTGAACTTCAGTCTCACACTACTGAGAGTTTACCGCAGCCTCTATCAGAAAAAGGTATGCAGATTACTTCACAGCACAGTCTTGAAGTATTATTTAAAGAACACCATACGCAGGCACTTTTTGATATATTCAGAATTTCAAACCAAAACATTTCCGTTTTCAAGATTTTTTCTATAACTTAGACCACACATTGTATTCACACAATTGTTGTGAATGGGTTTTTTATATTAGAGATTTTAATAACGAACAAATTGCTCTTTTCTATCTCCCAATGTTTCCACTTCAAGCAACACCTAAATTATCTGAATTTCTCTATACAGACATAGTATACAATATTAATCTTGACGCTATCCCAGCCTCATACGATATTAAATTCATTAAAGAACCTTTTAAGTTGAATGAGCAATACCAGCAACTCGCAAATCGGCAGCTCACAAAATAAAATCACAAACTATTTTTTCTTTTTCTCAAAAAGATTACACAATTGAAGAGTTGGTAACTGTTTTTTCTGCTGGTTTTTCAGATTTCATCTATCAACACAATGTCATCCAAACAGAATCACCCTTCGCACTAATCCGAGTAAGTATACCTTCGTTAAATCTCCTAATAATTGTGGTTTCAAATTCCACAGGCTATAATATCTATTATTGTAATAATTGCCCCACTTTGGGCCAGAGATTATTATCACAATTGCATCCTCTAATCAACAATCCCACACTATCCCAAGTGCTCCTCGCGTATCAGAATCACCTAGTTGCTCATACAGCGAAGCGACAAAACAATCCACCGCCAAAAGTCATCATTTACACTCTTTAATAAAAAAACCACAAGCACAAGAAACTGAAGAACACTCCTACTCAGTCATTACTAGTGCTAAATTTGCAGATAGACCGCGTCCTACTTGACAATCCCCTCAATTTACCACACAATCAGTAAACCCATATCCTCCTACCAAAACCAAGCGCAAAAACACCAAACGCAAGCACAACAAAAACAACAACAACAGCAACAACAAATGAACACACAGATTTTATTGCCATACTCAGGCTTGATCACCAATTCAACACTTCAACCACCAGCTATTATACCTGCTCCCCCACGATCACCACAGCCTGAATAAATTAACTATTCAAACACACTACAGTTTTCAATTCAACCTATAATTTTTGCAAACACGGATAAAACCAATAGCTCTGAATTACCACAGCCAATTCACACTGTTTCAAATAAAAACGATACATCACAAGACATTAGTCTTATCTCAGTCACTTGTACCTCTGATTAACTTAATTCTTAATTTTCCTCACCTACTCCATCACAAATACAAATTGCGGATAACCCTTTTAATCCGCCAAAGAGACCAGTAACTAATATTGAACGCTTACTCTCACAAGCACACTGGAATCACTCATTTAATTTTATCAATTCATCACTTTCACTTCAAAGCTCACTACTATTAGTTTTCAGGGTACACCACCTATAATTACACCTAGTTCAAACTGAACTGCACCAGACACCAATAAACATTCTCACGATTGTATTGGGAAACAACCCGACATTACTCGAACTTATCCAACTCTATTATAACATTATAACCTGACCCAAAATTCGATGTTCCCCCACCCGCCCTTTTCGGAGATCATAACAACGGTGAACACCTACACAATTGAACCAAAAAGAGGTTTTCTAAATCATAAAAGATCAGGCCAGTCCAGAAACAGTGAACACGTGAATTACGTAAACAATCTAAATTTAGATTTTCTGTAGAAAGCATCGTTGAACAAGATAAACTATTTTTTCACCCACAAGCTGCTGTGCCATCTATTTTTAGGGTGAAAACAAACCCATAACCTTTTATCTGCCAAGGATTTTACATTAATTTTGGCAGATACATGAAAAACACAGCAGCAAATTTTGTATTCTACAATCCTCAATCTAGACCTTCTTACACATGTCGATTACAAATTTAATTTTCTTATTGCATAATTTATTCAATTCACACCCACTTCCGATAAAAACAACCCATTAAAGTCGATAAACACAACTATTCCACACTTAAAGCAGGAGTAAAGGATCTAGTAGTAACACAATATGATTGCTCCCTAAAGCATATCGCAAATATGCAGTATTATAAGCTCAATAAAACTGGCAAATAGATGATCAAACCGGCAGACTTTCAAATCCTCACCGCCCAAGTACAATTATTTTCACCAATTCGAACACTTCAAGTACGCGCCTACGCCATACATGCTAAAGTTAGCGACAAAGAAAATTTTTGCCAAAAAATTTCACTCAACAGATGCTTTAGGTTTGATCACGATAATTCTTATGTTAACAATATGGAAAGAACTTTATTTTCCATAGAAATTGAAGCTCGTTGAGAATTTGCACGGGTTGGTCTCATAAGTAAACATCATTACCACCCACAGAAAATACAGTTTGATGTACACGATTATCCACGCTGGCAAGCTAATATCGAAGCCAAACACGGCTGTTTTCAACTCGATTGCTATAGATCCTTCGCTTTCCAACAAGGAAGCATGGTTTGTAATCCACGGGACCATGAATTGATCCCTAATGCTACAGATAACCCCTGGGCTAATTGTCCCGGTAAAAACCCGGAACACGAATATCATGTCGTTCATACACTAGGATGGTCGTTTCAACTAACTAGCATCACGCTTAGTTTTGATGTGAAATTAGAAAGCATTTACTAGGGCAAAATCCGTATTAAACGCGTTCTGGAACGAGGCTACTGTCCACCAAATCAAGCTATCTAAGAAACAGGTATTTGGGGTCCCATCAATCACTGTCTTATTTTTGAAATTGGTAGATTATATGCACGCATGCTCAAATTTCAAAGCGCTATTTTTTTGCCACAATCAAAAATATTGAAACTAATTCTGGTCGCAAACACAATTCACGCATGTACTCTAGTCGTTTCCAAAAACAACTCTGTGATGAATTCGCACTTTCTCGTTTTGAGGTACTCACAGCACCTTTATATAAATGTAACGAAGATGGCCCATATTATGCTACACCATATCAAGTTTTCTATGTTTAATATCACGAAGGTTTTAACTTTGTTACAGGCAAAGCATCAGCCGAATTTAAAGATATACATGCAACTATTCCTAATGGAGCACCCTCCATCACACCACATACTAAAGCAGTTATCCGTATCGGATATATTATCCCACAGGAATCACCTGTTTATTGTGAATTCGAAAAATACGAACATTTTAGAGAACAAAATTTGTTTGGTGCAGTACACCCAAATGTACAGATTGATGCAAAACTCAACTATATGGTTAGCCGAGTATTCATAGAAATGGACCACACATTTCTATCAATTTCCAAAAAACTTTGCAATCTTGATCGCGATCTTAAACAAACTGCATTTATTCTTTTAACACACAAATTTCCACTCGTAGGATATGTCATCACAGGAGAGCGAAACACGCTACACTTAAAAGCTCAAACGTAATTTCAGTTTTTCAATGCAAAGTTGTTTCATTACCTACTGTGTAATAGAAAACCAATGTTTTGAACGAATCCCTATATTCTACAAAAACAAACTACAGTTTGTACACCAAGTCACACTTAAGAGCTTTTCTTGGCATAGTAAAACACCATGTAAATTGGATAATTTTAATCAACAAATCACACTAGATGCGGATGGCGATTAGTCAGACAATTTGACGCCTTACCCAATTAAAGCGAAAAACCCCGTCAGAACTTCACTCCTGACGAATATGAAAACCGCTTCAACAACGCACACTTTACTGCACAACAACTTGGCATATATAGTCAAAACAATTGGACTAAATCCATCAATAAAATGAAATTTAATCAATTAGTAGACGACGCCGCCAAGACATTTGAAGTAGCACAATCTGCAAGTTTGTAGATCTTGCGAGACAAGCACAATTACAAACACAACTCTCACAATTAAAAAGCAAATGGAACAACTATTTTAACAAACTTTTAATTAACGGAAACGAATTTACACTTAGCTGTCTCGATTGGCGTGATTTAATCAACGGCAACTATTTAAAAGAATCCCTCATAGGAATCTTTGGATTCCCATGCTACTTATTAAAACAAATAGCCATCATATGGACTGTTTTTAATTTTTTACAGACCCTATTTGGACTATTTCGTAGCGCATTTAATCTCAAATCCCTACTCGGCCCCAATATCATATTCAACACAATAAACGCTCACGTGATATATCATTTTCAAAGGACTCTTTCAAAGACTATCTTGATTATCAGGAAATCCCCGAAGAACTCTTTCTCAATTGTACCTAGTGTTAGTATGAAACACCTATCTTGTTTTAGCGACTCCAAATGTTGATCCCACAGCATACGATCTCATCATGCTGGATCAATCTCCACCTCAGCCACAGTCTGTGGACACGGCAAACTATGAGCGGATGAACTCACTGCCTTCACCCGCCACCTCATTCTCTTCTTCAGTTGAACTCCACCTATATTTTGAGAGTGACACAAGCTCAACCTGGACTCATGAAGGACCACCAAGCTCGTTACAAAAGCTGCTCCTTCAAGGAGACCAACCGGGGCTCCTCTTGGGCTGATGAGGTCGCCATAGCGATAAAATCAGGCCGTTCCACGCCTGAAACGGTCGTTTCAAATTTGGCATATTCTGAAGGATTCGTGGATCTCGACCACAAATACTGGTTTACCCACCACAAGTAATGCCCAGATCCTCTCCACAACAACCACATGTATCTTCACCACGGTATGGTCCAACCATTTCACCTCTCCGACCACAACCATCTTTCCCACAACCACCCCTATGATCTAGCGACATCAACGGAAAACTATCCGTGCACTGTCCCTTCACCTAGAAGGCGACCTAGGATCACAACACATGAGATCTACCCCGTGCGCTCTTCACCAATTCAGGGTTCACAGTCATCCGCCCAAAAGAATTCAAGTCCCCCACAAGGCCGTCAGCCCTCATCCTCTCGCGGTAAAAGAAATCACTTTGCTTCGACACAAGGGATTACTCACAGAGCGCCAGGACCAAACTTTAGCTTTCATCAGTTCCAGTTCACAAATCCTCTCGGCATCGACACAACCCACGGAGTACATGTTCCCGAGCAGATCAGTTACAAGTCTACGCCACCACAAGATACCTTGAAGTCCACAGCTAGTTCTTGCTCCCTTGGACAATTGGAGAATGAGTATGGCCAGGAGGGTCAGGATAGAGACTTCCCACTTGAGGGTCTCCACTTCCCAATAAACAACCGCTTCACGGAACGTTTTTGGCATCAGTCCAAGTACTTCTTCGTCCTTGCGGGCTGCCAGAACGACTATTTGAACACTTTCTTCAACCGCAATGTTGCTCCCTACAGTATTTATTAAAAATTAGACCACTTTTATCTCCAGTTTGTTTTTTCGCATCCCATACAGAGGCATGTAAATAACCAAACACACAAGGTCAACAGAGTGAAAACGTTGCACGTTATCCACAACTAATTATTCGTCCAACACCACTTCCACTGGACAAACCCTTTCTTCCACATGAACTCACTTCACAAGTACGCCAACACAAAACTCACTTCAACCAACTACTTGATTTAAAGTTATATAATTCAGCCAACTTATTGCGAATGCAGTCTTCAAAATTTGGACCCGATCAAAAACTACTTCCTGTTCTCGCCGCTCGATGCGAAGACCAACCGTCCGATACTCGTCCCGATCGAGTATCTCCAGTGTGTTCTGGAAACTCACAAACTTTTATTTCTCTTTGCTTTTCTTTCTATTTCACTTTTTACGTTTCCACTGTTTATGTCATAAATTCATCCTATCTTCCTTGCCACAATTGGAGATTAGGATCAGTTCTTTTCTTCTTCTTCTTCCCAGTCACCCAGTCGGGGTTGACTAAGTAGGCAGCAACTTTAACTAATAATTTTAATTTGGAAAGTAGCTCACACAGTAGCTGAAAGATGGATTCCACCAAAAGGTAAGCTGGTAAATCTGACTGGTTCAAACCTTGTACCAGATGGAGATAAACAGAAATCTTCTTGGACAAACCAGACAGATACAACAGACTACAAGCGTAGTAACACTTTGCATGTATTCTTTTAAATGTGATCTCATTATTGTAATTAAGGGTAAGTTAAAATTAAGGTAGAAAACGAGACCTGAACCAGAGTTTATACGAGAAAATTTCACATCGTTATTGATGTCTAGTTTTCTGATTTTGCTTAAACTTAATGTGAAAAAAGTATTTTGACGAAAATTTTTTTCCCATGATTTATTATTAAAAGGTGCTCTTGTTTTGTTGACAGAAAATATATTAAGTTTTAGACTACTCAAGGCCAGTTTTGAATACAGAATTTTTATTGGATGCTTATATTTATATTTTGTTCTTTGTCTTTTATATCTCATATTTACGAGTCATTTTTCAGTTTTTTCTGATAGAAATAATACGAGATACTGGGGGGTTGTTTTTCATTGCATTGGAAATCGCCGTGAATATCTTAAGTGAATGCCCATTGTTGATATGAACGCTGGTTTTCATTATTTTGCTATCACTACTTTTGGCAGGTATGATTCGCCGAGTTGATTTGTGAGCAGTTGATTTTTGACCTACAAGTTAACATCAATTGAACCATAGCCCAAACGCCCTGTTAGAAACGTTTACAAAAGTAGTCTGTCTCTGAGATTATCAAAGGTTTAAAAATTTGAAACATCATTGGTTTTAAAAAGTGTTTTTTTTCTCGGAAACTCTTTGCACAAATTTGTGCCAAATTTGTGGATCAGCCAAATGATAACTGGGAAATAGCTAATTGTTTTTCTTTCTGTTTTCAGGTGTGACTGGCGATGGCACAGACTACTTCATCAGTGGGTTCGCGCTCACCGTTGCCAGCGATGAACTTAGCAACCCCGGCCAGGGCATTTTTGCTATTGAACCAACATTCACTTTAGTGGGTAAGTAGTCGATCTTCTGCAGAAATCGCTCAATATATTCCAGTCATACAATAATTTGAATTGTATGCAAAAATATTTTAAAAAAATTGTCACACTGCGTAATCTATACATAAAAATTTCCCATGTGCTTCGAGAATTGTTATCACAAAAGATTCGACCAATTACGAAATTTTTATCAGCACTTGTCAGTACAAAATTTTCGGATGTTATTCGGTGGAAATTATACATTGCAAAAGATTCATGTACGATTTGCGGTGAATAATTGTCAACTTTTTTGTTCACCACAATGCATTCACAATCTTTTTGCAATAAACGCGGTGAAAATGGTCAATTTTTGCAGTTTATAGCGCGGAAAACGAAAATTTAACCAATATTAACCTCAAATCTTTCAAAAGTTCATCGCTGATTTTTTGCAGTGATTGTCGTAAATTTTATAATAGAAAATTTTACACTAGAAAAATTTATTTTCACCATTTTCAATGCGTTCAATGCTAGTAATATTGCTTACTACCCCATTAGTACTGCGTAAAAACAATTCTACAATTGTTAAAAACAATTTTAACAATTTTTAGAAACTTTTAGTGTTGAAAACGAACAGATAAGTTGCGTGTGAAAAACAAAAAAATGTAAAAAATCTGATAAAATTGCAATGATCTATAAAAGATTGAGATGATAAGTACATTTACAAAATCTTTTAAAATCACTGGCGTCCCTAAATTTTACAAGTAGATATTCACAAGCTCTGACAATCAATGTGCAAAAAACATTGACTCGCCGCATACCTATTCTTTGACATAATATATAAAACGTTCCATTTATTTTTTTAACTTATGTTTGCCTGTACACATGTATGTATGTATGTATG
>NW_027449565.1:0-37778 GCF_964194025.1 Convolutriloba macropyga | reverse complement strand
TATCAAAAAAAAAACAAAAACACTATGAATTCTGGCAAAAAAAGATAACGCAATTGAGAGAGAAATACAATTTGGTTAAAATAATTGTCTCTGCTGCACGGACACTGACATCTTGCTTGAGACAACATTTTTTAGCTAACACTATTTTTCCTTTTTTTGGAAGAATTTCAACCTTATTAAAAGAGTCCGTCTATTTTTTGTAAAGAAGAATCTAATAACAAGAATTGAAAAGCAAACAATTCATTTATCATAGCAGGATAAAGTTCGTGTTTAAATTTTGCTTCAAAACCAGCGATTTCAAATTTTGTTACCCAATCGAACAAGCAAAAGCTTCATTTGACTATTTGTTACTTTGCAGATTTTATATCATAATACTCCTTCTTTGGGTTTGATTGATTTAAGAGATCCCCGGGCCGAGGTGTCCTCCTCAAATATAAAATTCACAGAACAAGGTCCTTCTAAACGCACACTCGCTCTCACAGCGGTACACAACATACAAACACACACACACACACACACACACACACACACACACACACATTGAAGATTTTTATAAAAAATTTCAAAAAAGCGTCATAAAGAATTTCTCCAAATCGTTCGTTTTTCCATATTATAGATAATTATTGAATTCAATTCAAAACCTTTTATTGTTCAATATTCAATTTTTAAACAATTTTATGTTCGGACAACTGGATGAAACGGGAACATCATTTTAAATGAAATTTCAATTTTCTCTGAGATCTAAATTTTAAAAAATTTTGTTTATTGAAATCAGGCTAATAACAAGTTTTAATTAAAGGCTCACTGAAAAAATAATTGAGATTCATCAAAAAATTTAAATAATGTTGGAAAAAAATGCCTTTCAAATGCATTTTTGGCGCCTTTGTGTGCTGTACAAAAAGATCGAAAAATTCAAATAAATTTATTTGAATTTTTTGATCTTTTTGTACAGCACACAAAAGCGCCAAAAATGCATTTGAAAGGCATTTGTTTTCCAACATTATTTAAATTTTTTGATGAATCTGAATTATTTTTTCAATGAACCCTTAAAACTTGTTATTAGCCTGATTTCAAACATGATCAAAGGAAAATAAACAAAAACTTGCTTTGATATACAAGGAAATTTAATATCAGCATCATTGTTTTAATATACAATTTTTATCACCTTTTGGAGCGTGCTTTTAAACAAAATTATTCAATGCTTCTTCTTTCAGCAAAAAGTGTTCAGTATCGACTCAAACAAGTACAAAAAGACAAATCTTTTGAACTGAATGAATGAATTTTTTAATTGTCTTTCACGCCATAAGTGCATAGATTGCACAAGATGCCAAATAGGCTTAACTCTCATTGTCGTTCAGTAAAAAAAATCATCACTTGTGGATTAAGATCGGGAATTAGATGAAACTAAATAATACTTATTTCGTGGGGATTGTCACTAACCAAAATGCAACGCAACGCATAGAAAAAAAATTGAGTTCGAGCAACTTTTCAGAACAACAAAAAACTCAAATTGAAAGAACTTGGCTGACGGATATATGAGTTCCGGTTAAATAAATCAAAAAAATTCAAGGATTGAATTTAGTGATTTGTCCATTATTGAAAAAACAGAGCCAGCTTTCGATTTTTTCTCACAATCTTAACAATTAGCGAAACGAAAAAAAAATCCAAACATTTCTGTCAATATGTGAATTTTAAGAATCCAATTATCTGAAACTGCATTTGTTAAAACAACCTTTTTACAACCACAGAAGCTATCTGTGACAAAAACGAACAAAATAACGTTAATTGATTCAAAAAACGTACAATGAATTGAAAGGTAGCGGCAATTATTGTTAAATGTCCTTATTCTTGCAAATTATTTCTCTAAATTGGGATTGATCTTTTTTCAGAGTGGTTTAGAAAGTTTTGATAATTCCTATTTGAGCTCCATTTTTTCAATGTTAGGTGTATTTTATGCTTTGCGAGACTCATCGAAAACATAGAGAAAAGAAAACTCCCTAAAAAGCCGCAGATGAAGTTAGTGCAATTTCAGCACGATCATGCTTATCAACAAGTAACAATGTTGGCGAACTTTGAAAATGCGTATTACAAAGAGTAATGCCAAAGTCGACCATATTTGCGAAAATCGTGCAAAAATTCGACTGCCATCGCAAGCTCCTAAATATTCAACGTTTGTGCCGCAAAAGACAGAATCGCAGCCGAGTTTGTCATCCGCGACGCAAATGTTTGTTCCGACCCCCACTTTTGTGGGGAGGGAGGAACTATATACACTGGGTTTTTTTTTTGTTCAGTCAATTTTGGCCGACCGATATATTCATCGTAGAGAATTGTGAGTGGTATCATTAAAAAGCCCGTCCAGCGTAAAAAACTCAAATAAAAAGATTTTTTCGATTTTTGTATTTTACAGGGAGTTATCGAAGATTAAGTTTTGGTGAACATTCGACTGTTTTTGTTCACATTTTCAGTAATTTTTGCTAAAATTTGGCACAATTTCGCTAATATAATTCAAAATAAGTTAAAATTTTTGACGGCAGAGTGTTGTTATTACCGTTAGAGATACCGCGTTATTGAAATGTTTGATTGAAGTTTTTTTTGGCTAAAATTTCTGATAAAACTTTCAAAATTCAAACTTTTTTCATCAAAAATGGAACAAAATATGATTTTTTGGTCCACTTTGTTAAAGTTTGCCAGATTTAGTGACCTAGAAACCTTAACACAGACCCCATAATTTCAAAATGAGCGCTAGTTGCAATTAAGCGCCATATTAAAGTCTTCTCCAAAAAAACTTTGCCGTTTTTTGCAGATTTACCGTTTTTGCAGATAATTATACAAAAAGCATCTTTTTTTAATATTTGAAGAATTCCACTCAACAATTGGTCTAAATCGCAAATACTTGGAAAACTTGGTCGGTTTGCAGGGCGCGTGACAAAATCAGGGAGAGGATCGATAATATCATGGACTCTTAGAATCGGAGACTTTTTGGTTTTTTTTATGCTGCCTTTTTTCAAAATATCTTGCTTTTGTTCTTTTAATATTAAAAGTTACTGACAATATTTTATATTCACGGCTCCGTTAATAACAGCTCCAACTTAAATGAACTCGAAGCTGAATGTAGATACAGTTTGTTATCAGAGAAACAAAGGGTTTTTATAGCTTTGAGGAAGAGTTTTAGTAAAATTTAACTGAATTCTTGTTTTTTGCCTTCAATTGTTATTATTTTGGCAGTCTGATTTTTAAGTTTGCCCACTCAAAGATCTAAATCTTCTCCTTAAGAGGTGCAAGTGAACCTTTTCTATATATTCGGTTGTTACCTAACGTCTCTTATGTTATTGTATGTAATTGTTTTAAGAAAATTTCTGTGATATTTTGAACTTGTCAATTTTTATATTATTATATTCAACATTTTGCATATTCTCAGTAAGTACAGGTGAACGTTTCCTCCTTATAAACTAAAAACTACCTTTACGGCCGATTGTTTTAACAGAAGGTTTTCTTGCTTTTGGTAATACGATTTTTTATACAAAATTTTTCTGATTTTTGTGAATAATTGCCCTTTTTTGGTGTTGTTGTTGTTTCATTTGTAAAAAGTCACAATCGTTAACAATCTAACTGAAAAAAGCTTTATAACATTTGAAATTAAACATAAATTTTGTTTTTATAACAAATGGTTTGAAGTGCTGCGACACAGTTCTCTCGCAGAAATTGGTAGAGTTTTTTTATTTTTGCCCTTTATTTGTTGTTAATTGTTGTTGTCATATGCCAAATATTGTGTAACTAAAGGTCTCAGTGGCCAACTATATATAAGCAATTGAACTTAAATAACTGACATTGGTAAAAAAATAATGGCTATTTTGACTTTTGAATTAAACTTCTAAAAAAAGAGTAATAGGGTTCTCTACTTATATCTTTCTGTTCTGGTTTGCGTTTTTTTCGTCTTTTACAATGTAGAATCATTTTCGTACAATAGCTTCATTACTTAGAGCTTTTTTAATGTTTTGTTTAATCAGACCATAAATTTTTCTGTTGTTTAAACTTTTTAAATGATGTCTTCAGGGCTTAGACAATTTGTTTCAAAAGAGTTTTGTGGAGTTTAGATATTTTTCAGATTTTGTGGTTCTTTTTGTTGTCATTTTGTGATAGTCGTTTTACAAAAAGATGTTATGATGATCAAAGTAGACGCAAATGAAGGAGACGCGAATGTTATATTCTCGCGGCTAAAATTTTATAAATTTGATGGCTTCAAAACTGTGGTTTTGTAAAGCTACTTTTGAAACTTATTAGGTCCGCTTGTATTTAATGTTATTTTATAGTCTTATGATTTAATCTCATCAAAAACAGTCGCAATCAGTTTTCCGAGTAATTGCAAGACAAACTGTCTGCTCCTTTAATCAAAAGCTTTTATTGGCTAAGAATTTCGTAAATATTTGTTTTCAAAAAAAATGATAGATTTTTGAGATCTGCCAATTTTATTTCCGTTAAACTGTAGCTAAGCATCTCTATACACTACTCACATCATTTATCTTTTGAAATACATTTTGCTCTTTATAACAGTTTTTTTCCTCAAATTGTCTCTCCTCTTGGAACAACCAGTTTTCAAAAAACCAATTTTCGTGATTTTTGCAAATTTGCCCCTTTCTGTAGATTTTTGTTTTCTTTTCACAGTATCACAATAATGGGCGTCATTTTACTTACAAATGCTGTTAACTGAAAAATGCAAACAAAGATTTTTATTGTCTTTGGTGATCACCTTAATATTTAATTGATTGGGGGACATCGTTTTCGTGCATTCATTTTTCGTGCAAATTTTGCCAGTGTTTGTCGTTCTTTTTGTAGTCCTATGATATATCCTATGATAATGAAAGGCCTCAGTCACGCTCTATTGAGGTATAATAGACTCTCTCAATGATTTAATTTGATGCGTAATGTTTCTAATCATTTCGAATTTAATAGTTTTTAAAAAAAAGCAATGTTTTAATAAACTTTTGCCGCTTTTGCTCGTTTCTAGTCGACTTGTTGCCAAGTCACATAGAGAAAAAGTCCCATATTTTGTTCCAAAAGTACCGGTTAATCTTCTTAGTATAAATTTCATCATCTGATGCCCTTTTGATATGGTTATTAGTGGTTTTCAAAAAATGGACAAGGAGTTTTGGTCGTAATCAATATTTGTAACTATTTGATTTTTGTTGCCGTCTTTTCTGGTAGTCATTTTATGGTAACCATAGGTCTCATAGGCCCTCTAGAGTAGATTTTTTTGTTCTTTTAGTAGTTTGTTGAACGATATGTTGATATGTTTTTTTTATCTCTTCCTCATTTGGTAGACAATTAAGTGAAAAATGTAGATGAGCGGGGTCGGAACTTTATGTGCGAACGCACATTACCGAGCCTCTTTGTCCTCCGTAATTAAACAAAGTAAACAAGCTGCAAAAACCACAAAAGACAGTTCCGGTGATTCGGACCTTTTTTGTACACTTAGAAGAAGCAAACGTCAACAATAGAGATAAAAGAGATAACAAAGTCGATACATCCAATACATCCCTAAAAAGACAACGCACTCTTCTTTAAGAAATTCAATCTACTGAAGGGTTCAATGGTCCAGTAATCGTTACTACGCCGAAAATTATTGGACAGTAATTGGCACGAAATGCAAATAAAAAACATTTGTGGGACCCAAAAACAAATCTTATGGTTGAAATGTTGGTATCAGAGGCCGAACAACGAAATAACTACAGTTACGATTTACGCAAAAAGTATTGTTTTAACTTGCATCCATATTTTAATTACTATATCATATTGTAAATATTATATAACCGGTTAAAATTATTTTTTGTAATTTTATGTTAATACTGAAAAATCTTCAGAGGAGGGGAAATGTTTGACGGATCAGACATGCTTGTGATTTAATTTAGATCATGGTTAAATGTCATCCTTATTTGAGGTTATTTTAAATTAAATTCATCTCGCTTTCACCTAGAAAACTCACTAATCTGTTCATTGTAGTATACATCAAAAGTGCGCGAAAAATTTTTAATCATGCTACTAATAATTTTTCGTTCATTGACTTCTGTTAAATTAAAATAAGACATCGCACCTTAATCTCATCTCCGTTTTCAATCTATTGATAAATCTCCTAAAGATCAGTTGACCTATTTTAATTCATTAATTGTCCGTCGTTTTGTCCACCGTGTCAGTATGTGGTATTCTGCACCGCGGCGCGGATACCATTCAAACTAAGTAACAAAGTTTGCGCAAGCGCTAGAACAAGCAATTGCCCCACAAGATCCGCCTAAATTTTGCAAAGCATCTGGCAACGCAAACTTCGAAAATAAAATTTACGAGAGTATCACATATCAAAGCAATATTCTTGCTGTGTAAAATTTTCCAATAATATACAGCTCTCTCCAAAAATTTTTTTAAAAATCATTTTTTCTAAGAACACAATAGTTCATTTATACTTCTCATCAGTAGCTCATTTACAGTATTGTTCATCCACTAGTCTTCTATTTCGTTTCACAACTAAATATGTAATAAATAATCAAAATCAAAACATCAAGTAAAATTTATGGAGTCCAAACGAAAACAAAATTGACAAGAATACCTATTTTGCATTACAAAAATTTATGGCATATTTTTTATTTTTTCTAAATCTTTTTTTTTAAATTTTCACAGAGTTTCAACTGCGTGTAGAACTTAAACTTGAGAAACAATGCCTCAAAAGATAATACTGATTGTGAAACTCTTTGTCATGTTGCTTTTTATCTATCATTGCTAATTCACGTCTTTTGGCAAAAAAACAATATTTTCTAATAGATGAACTTACCGCAGATACCATGAGCTGCATTGAATTTTTCTGAAAAATTATAGAAAAAACAAATTGCGATGAAATTTTGTTCAATTTTAATCTGTTTTTCATTTGAGCTCACATAACCTCTTTGCTTGCTACTACAATAAAATGCTACAATACTACAATACTGCTACATAATTCTATAATAATTCTAATAATACTACAATACATCTAAAAATATGGAAAACGTATTTGCAAAATTATCATTAATAAAAAATTGATCTATCAGCATACACAATGATAACCTTATGTGGTTATTGAACCCTCGAACAATACTATCGGTGTCAGTAAGAATTTGGTAAATAAGTCTAATTAGCTTTAAATAACTGAAATCTATTCAAGAGATTTCATTTTTAACCGTTTGGGTTTTCTAAGGATGTGCTATAAATTTTCGGATTTGGTTTGCATAAAAAGCCAACCCCGCGCGAATATTCCACCATTTCTGAAAAGCAAAGTAATGGAAAAAATTGGACGCAAAAAAGATAGCGCAATTTTTGTCAAGTTTTTAATACTGTGTTGGGCTGATTTGTCAATGGCGAGCTAGTCGAAATGAAAAAATCCTCTATTGCCTCACTGATTTCATTTAGCACCATTCAAAAGTTTTCAATCTCAAGCTGAAATTCGAGCAATCCTTGTTGTCTCCAATTCTTATAGCACTTCTACCAATTTGCGGGATTTTTCAACAGCGTGTTTTCCCCAAAAATTATA
Source organism: Convolutriloba macropyga (assembly GCF_964194025.1). Lineage (NCBI taxonomy): Eukaryota > Metazoa > Xenacoelomorpha > Acoela > Convolutidae > Convolutriloba > Convolutriloba macropyga. The sequence continues at coordinate 30,229 of NW_027449565.1, read as the reverse complement.
GGCTTTCTTGAACGACCAAATCTATTCCATAATTTTTTTTTCATAAATGTTCTCAGAGCATTTCGTAATTTAGACAGTTTTGTTTCTTTTAGTCTATTTCTCTCTTCTCATAAAAAAACTTTCGCAACATTTCTTTTTATTTATGGCAAGCTTTTTGTTTTTCGATCAAAAAAGAGTGGATCAGTGGATTTCCTGACGCCGAGATTATTATCGTAATTTAAATATTTAATTTAACCGTGACTTTTGAGGCAGTTTGCTCACCTACGACTTCCCCATTAACCACAAGCGTTTGAATGGCCACTTGTCACCGTAAACCTAGCTTCGTTTGATGACTAATTTCCATAAAAACGTTTATTCAAGCCGCGTGAACTTTGTTTAGTTAAAAACAATGCCTAAAAAGTAATAAAAATGGTGATTTTTTTGCGCCATTTTGCGTTTCTTTAGCGTTTTCAATTCAAGTCTTTTGACAAAAAAGTGCCTTCTGCTAATAGATGAAATATCCGCAGCACTCGGCAGCTGCCTTGATTTTTTCTGAATAAAATATGATAAACGTCAGTTGCGAAAAAATATTCATTTTTAATCAATTTTTTTAATTGGAGCTTTGATAAACTCTATGCTTACCAATACTATATCCCTATATTTTTTTAACACATCCAAAAAAAAGTATGGAAAACGTACACGCAAAATTATTATTAGGAAACAATTGGTAAATTAATATACCACATTATAACCCAATATGATTAATAAACCCTCAACCAGTACTATCGTTGTCAGTAAGAATTTGATAATTTAGTCTAATTAGCTATTGAAAGTTAAAAGTTGAAAGAGATTTCATATTGAACCGTTTTTGTTTTTATAGGATTTGCATAAAATTTTCCTATTTGGTCTGCAGAAAACGCCAACCCCGCACAAATATTCCACCACTTGGAAATCATTGTTGCTACAAAAATTGAACGCAAGAATTGTAGCGCACATTTTGTTCATTTTGTTAACTCTGCGTTGGATTGTTTTGTCAACGGGTACTAATCGAAAGGAAAAAATCCTCTATCGCTTCACTGATTCCGTTTTGCAGCTTTCGAAAAATTTTAGGCTGAGATTTAAGCATCTTTTATGGTCGCCAAATTCGATAGGATCTCTACCAATTTACTGGATTTTTCAGCAGCGTGTCTTCCAGAAAAACTATAGGCTTTCTTAAACGGCGAAATTTAGTCAAAGTTATCTCAAAATAGATCATTTATGTTCAAAAATTTGACGGTTTTGTATTTTAGACAGTTTTGTGTCGTTTAACCTATTGCTCTCCTCCCATGAAAAGATTTTTATGGCAGTTTTTTTAATTAAGGCAAATTTTTGTTTTTCGATCCAGAAAGTGTGGATCAGTACATCTTCAGACGTCGCTATCATTATCGTAATTTAAAGGTTTATCGTAACCGGCACCTTTGAGGCAGTACGCACACTTACGACTGTGCCTTTAACCAACCACAAACGGTTGACTGGCCATTTTTTCACCGTAAACTCAGCTCACTTTTCATGACTGATTTTCATAAAACTGTTTATACATGCTAAGTGAACTTTGTTTACTTACCAACTATCTCGTTATTGTTATTAACCGGAGGTTTATTGGCACAAGTTTCTCTTCTTTGTTAATTATGGTGCCCAAATACTCAAACTTCAGTGAATGCTTTTTCAGTTCATTTTTAAATCTGAACAGTATTCTGTTTTTTCATTGTTCAATTCAACACAATTGTTTAACTTTTTCCGATTCATTTGAGAATAATTATAGAAGCATGTATTGTACTGCTGAGCATTCAATACTGTTATTTGTTTTAGACATCTTTAGAAGAAATGAAAAATGAGATCAGATTATAATCTGCTATGTATTAATCTGCTTCACTGTATCAAAAATTCATGTGCACCTTCAATTGGACTTTTGAAGCCTTTTTATGTCACTCACATGCAAAGTTTAAATCGGTTCATAGGCGTGCTTGTATCGCATTTTATAACAACTTTCAAAATAGTCTGTCGAATCACATGACACCCACAATAAAAACTGATCGAATGTTTTAAAGCTCATTTGTAATTTGATTTGTTCAAAAGATAGTTGATCACATTGCAGATTTGTGGGAGAACGCGTACACTGCGATAACATAAACAATTAAGAGGTAATATGTTCAGCATTTTAAGAACACAAAAATTAAAAAAAAACTTTTTACACACGCATTACAGAAACCGAATTTCGGGTTGAGAGAGTAGCGGTAAACACTGGGAAACACTGATAATTCAGCGAATTCACTGCTATTGACTCGGAATTGTGATAAATTAAAAAATTTTAGTTAAATTTAAATTAGAAGTCGGTTTTATTTGATATTTTCAGCTCAGCTCTGACTAAAACTGAAATCGATAAAAGATCACTGTTGAATTGTAGAAAATGAGAGAGCGAAGTCATCCTCCCTGAAAAAAAAAATAAGAAAGAGCAGCTTGTTCTGATGCTTTAGTTATGAAAAAGATTTCGTATCAAAGGACAAAATACCTTACCAAACAAAATAAAAGACAAAAAAACTTAACCTGAAGGATGCTTACCCTGAATTTACATGGTTTTTCACAATCAAAAGAGAAATTGAGAGGCAAACTGAAAAAATGCGTTATGCCAGTTTTTCTTGCCTTAACTGTTTTTTCCTCAAAGACAGCCTGTAAGAAAATGTATGAAAAAAACTGCAAAGTAGGAGTTTAACATAAACAATTTTAGATTTTAGAAAACGGATCTTTTCCGTTTGTGCCCCCCAGTACGTTATGCGCCCCCATTTACCGAGCACGGCTATTACATAGTAAATTATCATGTAAAAATATGTCACGTGCGTCTGGGGGGGGGGGGGGGCAGGGTGCAATTTGTATGCCCCCACTAAGCTGGGGGAGGGAGGCACAAACAAAAAAGATCCTAGAAAATTTACAAAGACTCACTGTAAGACAATATTCTGATTATATTTACAAAATCGATATACACAATTGAAAAATTCATTTTTTTAAGGCTGCCGAAAAGGACATCAAATAAAGACTACTTTCTCTCTTTACTTTCTGATATCGAAATTGAATACGATATATCCAGTAACAACTGTTTGTGCAGCTGTCACAAAAATACATATAAAGTTCTTCTTTTCTTCTTTCATTCTAAAAAATTCAGAAAAGTCAAATTATGTCAATCAAATTATAAAAGTGAAAATTTTTCATCTTTCATCTCCAACTGTGGAGTGTTATATTTTCAAAAAATATAAAAGATCACGTTTTTGAGGGAAACCTTTTTCATAATTTTTTGAAAACATTTTTTAAGTATTTACCAAACCCAATTTTAGGTTCGTTTACGCTTCGCCACAATTTCCTAATATTATATGGGCATTAGCAATACAAATTAATAACTTATTTTTGCCAAGTCATGTTTTTCAGCCTATTTAACTATGCCTATAAGCATCTCTGAATTTATTATTCGTATGTTCTGGGTACGTGTGATCCACAAACCCTAAAACGATGGTATTATATATGGCTCGTGCTCTGCGCAAGTGTGAGTTAATGTTGAATTTCTACCCAGTATGTTGTTTCAGAAATCGATACTCGTCATGAACTTGCTTACAAAACTAGCAATGATTGCATGCTGCATTGCACTGATTCAAGCCGAATTTTTCGACAGAAGAGATCTGGATTTCATGCCATTGTACAAGAGGCAAAGATGCGAGTATCTGCGGGGATCATATTGCAAAATCGAAGAGGACTGTGGGTCGGATGAGACGTGCGTCTTCAACAAGCAGCGATGTTATTCAAAAAAGCTCTATTGTGGTCCATCGTTTTAAGCCCGTAGTATTCGTTAGACTTTGCTATATATTTAAAACTTTAAGAGCATATTATAGACTACTGTGTTTCGACATATTAATTAATTAATAGATTGAAACTAGACCGATGGGTCATAGAGTGAAATCATTACTGATTACAACCATAACAAAATCTCAATATTGACCATTACGTGGCAAATGTCCATATTGCTCTTTTTTATTTTAAAAAATGGATCTTTTGCGTTTGTACCCCCCCCCCCCCCCCAGCTTAGTGGGCGCATATTATTTGCGTTCCCCTGACGCACGTGGAATATTTATACATAATGATATACTGTGTAATGGCATGTACTCTGTAACTGGGGGGGGGGGGGGGGATATATTGCCCGTTTCCTGGATCGTCCAAATTGTTGTTCTCTAACAGAAAAATGGCAGTTTAGCAATTACAACAATTGTGGATCTATGTGAGGGAAGTGTGAAGAGTAAATTTCATGAATAGTGTCTACTGATAAGCGTAACCCATGTCCACAATTTTGAGAATGTAAATATAACCTACGAGAAGTTATGAAAAACAGTAGTCTAATGTGCTTAATCTTTATACACATTCGTGTCATTTGTGCCCGATTTAATTAATGATCTATTAATTATTAATTGAATACAGTATAGAATTTATGAAAAGTTTTGATCGTATTGGCATGATATCCGACACAAAAACCACGTGTGTCTGTAAATTAAAAACTATTTATCGATTTAATCTATCATCAGTAACTTACTGTACATATTGATGTCTAATTAAATAAAACTGCAATGAAATGTTGTATTTAGAAATAAATTATTTTACCATTTAGTCAACTTTTTACTCTGACTCTGAAATACTGGTGACGACCTAACTGTGTACTACAGTACTCAATCATAGTCTGAATCTATTATGTTTCATAGTAATTTCAGTCTGTTTTTACTATGACCCAGGTTGAGATGCCAGACCGAAAGTCGATTTGTCGATTTACATTATGGTCATGTCAGAAGAGAGCATGATTAGCTTAACTTTCCATAGTACCTTTTACACTTTGATTTTTGACCAAATTTTTACTCTGATAAGCATAAAATGACAATCTATGTTTACAATTGAAAGACTAAAATACACACTTTTTACTAAAAAACTCTCCTTTTACTCTGAACAGGCAGTTGAGAAGATGAAATAACTTTTTTTACTCTGCAAAAGCTCTGAATCAGCACTTGAGAAAATCACAATTTGAGAATCTAAAAAAATAGCTTTTTTGAGAAAACTGAAGCAAATCAATTGAATTTGTATCAGTATTAGAGCAAACAATTGTCAGACAAACTAACAATTTCACACAAAAACTTGGGAGTTTAAAAAAATAAGGACTGAAAAAATCAAGCAGCCAAAGTTTTTAAAGTCATTCAGAACAGTTCACTTTTTGGCAATTGATGGTGCGGTATCCATGACGTCTTCATTGCAAGTATGACTTTAAGAAAAGATTTTAATATGAAGTGTGAGTTATACGTCGTGGTTTCGAGCACGGGTCAAAACAATTAAATATGTTGAATTTTAATTTCAAATTGATATTGAAAGTAAACAAAAGATTTTGTTTATGGTAATTACCTTTGCAAAGTTATGCAGAGAAAATTCAGGTTAGCTAGAAAGATTTTAGTTGATCAGCTTGCGAAAAATAATTTGGTTCCAATTTTCGAACGTGATTTTCTGTTTTTGATACTTCACATGCAATCCAGCTCATCATTTTGAGGTCAGTGGATATTGTAATCAGTTTTCTATGGGGGAGATATTAGTTGCTGACATCGGATTGATAGGTCAATAAGATATCGATAGTGCCAAGACAAAATTTGAAGTTGACTCAAGTTTTTTTGTGGCCATTATTTATCCACGCAACATCAGACTTCGTCAGTTAAGTGCCTCTTTTGCTTCATAAAATTTGAAAGAAAGAAACCTCTTAAGTTATTTGATGATCAGAATCTTCTCATCCGTCCTCCTTTGTAAAGTAATTTCGCGCGGTTAGGTTGTCCAAATCTAACTGGTTGTTTTCAATTTCTGCTTCACGTTCTCGTGGACCCAGAAGGTTGCGCCCATTCAATTACTGAAGCATCGTCTTTTGCATCAGATGATACCGCGTTTGTTCCCTTACTGCTCTCAGAATCTTTGTCAGTCGATTCCTGATCAGTATTTCCTGTATGGATTAATTCAGGTTCCAATCGAAACATTTGGTGGTCACTAACTATCACTGTTGTTCGAACTCTTTGACTGAATGCAATAGATGTTCCCTCCTTTTTGAATAATTGCGGTAGCTGGAATTGCTGATAAACTGCTCGTCGATTTGAAGGGGAATGGTTCACACAAACCAAACTCTGTGACCGTTGAGAGTCTGACTTGCCGTCCCAGCAGTAGTTACACAGGAGTTTTGGCCCCAACTTAGAAGTGTTGCGGCGTGTCAGTAAAATCCGCAGTAAAAAGCTCCAATCGGCACACTCAGTGCAAGATGTCTTTAAATTGCGGTCTCTGCAAGTCTGATTGCTCGTGGATTTTAGATAAGTGATTCCAAGTTTTTTTATTCACAGCACAGCTTTAGGTATCCGATTACAAACTGGGGACCTTTGTCCAATACAAACATTTTATCCATCCCGGAATTTGCAGAGATTTTTTGAAGGCATATTTTACTGTTTTCAAATTTCTGTCTCTTGCAGGGAAAACCTCAATCCGTCCTGAACCCCCTTCTTCAATGACTAAGTTGTTTCCCTGATCTTTAATATAGCCCCAGACTAGACCACGTCTTCCCTGTTCTTCTGCAAGTGGCCAAGTTTTCACCAGGCTTGGCCTGTTTTCTTGGCATTGTTTACATTATCTAACATAACGACAAACACCTTGACTGCTGCTTGGTCACTAGGCCAAAATTTAAGCTGTTCTTTGTGTTGCATTTTTTCATGGGTGAGTTTCGTGAAAGTTTGTCAAGATAACAAGTCTTAGTTTGGTTGGATTGAAAAGCAAAACACCACGATAGATGATTTGGTTATGGATTGTCAGAGAATCGTTTTGTTGTTGGAGTCTTTTCTCTGCCTCACAGCACTGTTTCCCGTCGCCATTCTTTTTTCTTTTTGATGACATCTTGGAATTGTCAAATTAATTCCAGCTAAATTTTGGTTTGTGACTGGGTTATCAGGTCAAATGTTTTTTTAAAATTAAGCAGACTCGATCACGGTCATTATCTATCAATCTCAAAGCATCGGCATGTGCGATCTAATCTTCAGGAGTGCATTCAGTTCGAAGTAGCCGTTGGTAAAGTTGCCCATCTCTTTATTTTAGCTGTTGTCGTTTTTGGGATTTCTTCGTCTGGTGCGAAGAAATATTTGAGAGCTTTGTCGTCAGCCCGAGTCAATTTCACTCCGCGTAGGAATTGTGTCAATCTTGTAATCATAAAGACAAATGCAAGTGCCTCTTTTCTATATGGTAGTAATTCTGTTCGGCATGTGAAAATTTCCTGGAGACATAGATTATAGGATGTGTTCTTGTGAGAGGAGACTGCTTACCGCTTTTTCGGGCAATATTTTGTCACGGTTGCTGACTTTGTCAAGGAATAAGGGTTAGGAACTGAGTTCGCAAATAATCCACCCTTGATGTTTTCTAGAGATCATTGTTCGTTTCTATCTAAAATTGTCTTTTCGTACTTCACTCAAATGTAAGTTTTGTAGCAAAGCGTGGTATCACTCGTCAATACACAATTTTAAGCCAACAAAAGACTCAAGATGTCTCAAGTTTGCCTTCTTGATCTTCCCAGATGTTTAGGTTTGCGTGCTATTCAATCTTTAGAGATAAAGTAACCGAGAAAACGATTGTTTGAGTCTGGTTGTGAGCTCTTTTCATAGCAGGTGCAGTTTTTTCTAGAAGTTGATTTTTGACAGCCAGCCTTCGGTTTGCGTACTGCTCATTGATGTTCGCGTGATGTCGATATACTGGTACATTGTCTAGGAGGAGACCCACTCCTTGATTCCCTGAGGGTTGAAGATCAACCAAAGGTTTTCAAATTTTAAGAGAGCCTACCCATATTGAATAAATCTGGGAATTTGTTGATTTTGCTTGTTTCATTTGCATTCTCGTCAAACTCATTTTGATAATATGCATATGACGAATCGCTTTTGTCAATGAGGAAGTTATCGTCTATGTCATAAGTTGGGTGAATAGCCATTAAATTTGAAACAACCAGCAAAGATCCAGAAATAATTGAAATAAAAGTAATTGTACAACAAATGTGAACAGAATAGGTGGCAGAACGAATATCTCCAACTTCTCGTGAACTCAAACGAATCTAAACTTTTTTACACAAACGCAGTTTAATTGAAAGTTGTTAGGTGAGAAATGGAAAACTGATGAGAAAATACAGGATTTGAACTTGCGCTGATACATTTTTTTCACGCTGAAAGCTTATATTAATACATTTTAGTTGCAGACGTTTAATGTAGATTCGCTTGTTCGACAATAAAAGAAAAAAAAACAGTTTCATTTCCGTTTGCGATGGCAGGCTCGGAGGACCGCTGAATTCAGAACCGATCATCGAAGTTTTGGTTTACTAAATGTAGCAAGTTTGAATTATTCAGCAACTGTCAGAAACAAAATTAGCAATTAAAAAATCAACGAGAAGTGAAAGAAATGTATACGACCTGGTGCTACGATTCTCATTTTTCTTGCCAAGTTCCTATTTGGGACTTGCCAAGACCAGAAGAAATCCTATCAGGAATCCTATTGGGAAACATACCAAGAATTGTAGGTGGTGGTAAGTATATGCAAGTTCTCACTTTTCCCATTAGGAATTTCGAGAAATTTCGGATTCCTGGCAAGAAAAATGGGCACAATAAGAATCTTGCTAGGAAAATTTGAGACTCTTCAGAATTCTTGTCAGGAAAAGTGGGAGATAATTGGTTTCCCAGTGAGAAAAAGGAGAAAACAGTGGGATTACTTGAAGGGAAAATTAGTACTCGAGTTAGCCAGGACCCGCAAAAAGCTGTCCCAGAGAAGCCGGGACACTAAAGGACAAAAGCACACGATAAGGGTGAGGGACCCAGAGAAGTCGGTACCCTAAAAAAACAAAAGCTCTCCCAGAGAAGCCAGGACAGAAAAGCACACAAGGTTTGGGCAGGGACCCAGAGAAGCCGCGAGCTATTAATTGTTATTTAACCGCTGAAACACCAAAACGTTCTTTTTTAATGTTTCTCATTTTTCGAAGAATGAAAAACTTGCTCAAATTTCAAAGAACTTTTGATAAAATGAAGACAAAAAATTATCAAAATTTCTTTGTTATCTTTGCTAGATGTATAGTTACATTTATATCGCAAACAGGGATCCCATTAGTTTAACTTTCAATTCGGCTACAGTTTGAACTTCAATTTTGAGCAATTTTGTCTTTTTTTTATTGTACATCTCATTATAGTTTTAGCTAAAAGGGATATTTAGCATTTTGTTTTGATATTGGCTTTAGTTGAGTTTTATTTGAATATTGTAGGAGTTATTATCTATTGCTTAATTAATAAAAAAATAATTCTAATTTGAGTTAAAAATTATTTAACATTTTGTTTTTTAGACTTTTACTTTTTACGGTTACAGGGAGGACAGTGAGTGTTAGACCCTTACCTTAACCCTTACTCTAACCCTACTTTACCAATACTCTTTGTACGGAAAACCTCCTTATTTGTAGGCCACATTAAAACTGATCCCAGTAATTCCACCAGTCTCAGATTGACGTGCTCCATAAATGATCTGATAGCAGTGGTTGTCCATTTTGAGAACTGTTAATTTTGTTTTTTTTGTCTCAATAAGATTAACAACTTCATCACTAAATCAAGGAAGGTTCACTGCAAACAGCGAAAGGAAGGAAGCCCAAACACTCCACTGGCCAAATTACGTAATTCTAGTGAGTGATTTAACTGCTGTGCCAAGTGAGACAAAATCTATCAATTTGAGTTTGCTTTTTAAAAAATTTTTCAATTAAAGTATTTATGTATTCTACCAAAAGTGAAGTCAGACTTGTGGATCGAACCTGGGACCATCCATTTTTAACCTTGCATTAAACCACAATGCGAGAACAAGTTCTCGTGTGAGATTGATAATAACTACGAAATTGTACACTTTAATTCTGTTTTGTAATTACAATAGTAATTGTAATCATACGGATTCCGTTCATTTTGAAGTTAAATAAACTCAAATAATTCACTGTAATTGAGCCACAAAATGGAAGAATTTTGTGTACATGTTTTTATTTCTGATTGAGATGTGGAACAATCTCAAATAAACAATAATTGGAAAATTATAGTTGGTCTTTAATCATTTTCTCTGTCGCTGTTTCATTGTGGTGGTTTTATTATGGTAAATAAATTAAAATTAATAAAGACAATGAAACATGAGCCAAATCCTGGTATTGACAATTACTACGTAAGTGAACTCCCATTCCATTGTTTATCTAAAAGTTGTCTTCAAAAAGTAGAATTCTATCAAACAAAATTATACGTGATTTGGCACCGCAAAATTACCCAATTTCATACATACGACAATATTGGATTTCGCTGAGCAAAAACACAATTTAATATAGATTGATAATCTGTAAGATATGGCGCAGTCACCAACTCGACATTCCCGAAAACTCCTTTGTCAGTCTAACCATTTTTGGGAAGGCGCAACCACAGAACCGCCCATCCGATTGGAGAAGTTGCGAATACAAGTAAAGTTTTGGCACGCACAAATATCACACTGGACACACTTCTCGAACCAAATTTTCAAGAGTCAAACTTCCACTTGAACCGAAAAACGAAGCAACAATTGAAGATGCGACAGAACTAAGAGAAAGAGAGAGGCAGATGCGAAATAGTCAGCTCAAGCTACAATGGGAACTCAAATGCAAGAAAATAACAGAAGCCGGAATTCTCTGTGGGGAATGTCCTTCGACGTTGCGTGATCAAAATCCGTATCTCCTCTCCGTATAATTAACAAAGAAATTTCCTCAAGAAAACATCTATGATCTGATAACGCTCAAACTGTGACAATGCTTGAAACAGCTTTCATTCGACCTCGCTTAATAACTTTTGATCGATATGTTCTCTTCTCCAGAAAGCAGAAAAAGGTGAAACAGTTGACAATTCTACAGTACTCTGGAAGAACTAGCTGAAAATTGTAATTCTGACATCTTAAAGAGGACATAGTACGAGACATAATTATAACAAATATGTTAGACGGTGATTTTTGACGAGAAATGCTACGCGACCCAGTTAAACAGTGCGAAGCACTCAGCATTGAAATAAACAGGGAAATGGGACACCAAAAGAATTATCGAAAAGTTTGCATCGCTATGGTTTTGGAAGTGTAATGAATGTGGTCTACTCAATAGCTTCTCAAAGGTAGGTCGTAAAAAAAACACCAACAAATACACACCACAAGGTAATTGGAAGAATAATCTTAAAAATCATGAGAATAAAGACAATTCAATGGATTAAAACGTAAATTTCATTAATTACATTGAGCAGTACGATTCACCAAATGACTCTTCTGTTGATAATTATGTCGCAATCCGAAATAATGAAACGAATTAAACTGCTCCACAAATCGCAATATTACAATTGGCAATAAATAATGTAATTTGCCGAATGATTCTGGCTGTGGATGTACCAAAATTAACCTATAGATCGCAAAGCACATCATATATAATTTTAAGTTAACTGGTATAATTTTAAGTTAACTGGTCCGAGAAAACCATTAGTACTAAAGTCATTTTCAAACGATATGGTGGATACTTTTGGGAACACTAAAATCACCTGTTAAAATTATTGATCGGAAAATTCAACGTGCAGAAATTGCTGCAGTAGCAGATGGACTTAGACCAATTCTGGGACGAGATCTATTCGATCGACTAGGAACAACATTCATGTAAATACCCTGCCCCACTATTGAAATTGATAACATCTATCATCAATGTACCACCAAAATGTCAGTTGCAGAAGAATTTCCGGAATGAAAAACTTGAGTCGGCAATGAAAAATCACACGGTAAAATCAACATTTCATAGAAAATATCAAGTCACACACCAAAAGGAACCAAAAAACATCAATTCAGTTACCACCGAGTCGAAATCGAACTTGAAAAATTACTAAATGAAGGTCACCTTGGATAAAGGTCAAACTGTTTGGACAATATTTCATTTTACCTATTGTTATCGCGGTTAAAAAGGATCAATCAATTAATTTTGCTCTGGATCCGAAAACTTTAAATAAATCTATTCATAAAAACAAATACCAAATGCCCAACATCGATTCATTAAATCAAACAATCTTACAAAAGCTATCAAACGTGCCGCAAGAGACAGCATATATTACTACGCTTCATTTGCAATACACTTACAACCAGCCTAATCTACCGGCTTATACGGCCCACCATTGTAATTTCAATCTGGTTAGCGTTGATATGACAGGCACATATCGTTTCAAAACAGGATTGTCGTTTTAAGCCTTAACGAGCTTCTCTGCGGAATTTCAAAAAGCAACTTGTTTCACTTTTAACGAACTCAATGAAACTGTTTGTTTTCTTGACGATGTCTGAACTGTCAGCAGATGTAATTTGAAGATTATTTACGACTCGTAAAAAAGTGTCTCAAAAATTAGACGATGAAAGTTTACAAATACACTTGGCATAATTTCACTTCGCAATATCACAAACAAAATTGATTTTCCACAAAATCAGCCAATCAGGAATAACACAATTAGCGAAAAAAAATAGCTGTATTACAACTTCTTAGTGCACCAATAAATCTTAAAAAGATCATTCATGGGTTCAGTTCACAGTCTTGGAAATTTCATCCCAAATTGTTCACAACTCTGACATCTTTTACGACCATTATTGAAGCAAATCACCAAATTCCTTTGGTCAAAAGAACATGAAAAACACTTCAATCAAAAAAAAATAGCTGAATCTACCGAAAAAAAACACATCAGCCCGAATTTAGAAACAGGTACAAAATGTGACTCTTCTGTGAAAAGTGTTGGAGCTGCTCTTGAACAACATAATCCAGACGGCTGATAAACTGTAGCATTCACCTCACCTTTACTTAATACTGTAGACGAAAGATATATTAATAGTGAATTAGAGCAGTTTGACAAGATGATTTTACCGGTTAATTCCATCTGATTTTGAAATTGATCAAATCTGTGTCTTGTGGATTATATCTAGCGCTAACTTTAACAAGAAGCCGCTAAAATATCTACATATAACGAGAAATTCATAGTTGCAAAATTAGACGCAATGAAACGCAGCGCGAATAAATTTCAATTAAATACCCAAAATTATGCGAACATTGCGAAACGAAATGGGCATATTAAGTGAACGCAAATACGTTAAACGCTTGTGCCAAAATATGTAGTGAATTCGCGCTAAAAAAACACGATTATTCTGAAAGCTGTAAAAATGTCAAAAAAATTTCGAATTAAAAGCCAATCGTTCCAGTTCAACAGACCCTGCCCACGGAACAGACATTCCATGTTCACTTTTTAACCTGTTCCGCTCCAAATCAGTTGCCGTTTTCATTTTTCAATTTGAAAAAAAATTTGAATAAATTTTCAAAAGCACTCATGATGACTGACTCTGACAACGAAACTCTCTCTGCCATCAGACAAGCAAAACTATCAAAGATCAGATTTGCTGACCAGGCCGGACCGTCGAACGCTCCTCCACCAGCCATAACACCCTCCACACAAGGCACAGACACCATGAATGTGACAAATGCCCCCACATCAGCTAACGATCTATACACGGACTCGTCTAATTTTAAGCTTTCAAAAATATTTCCAGTACCCTGATGGTTAGTCTTACCTCGAAGAATCCAATACTGACAAAATACGTGATTGCGTCAATAAAAAAATGAAGAGAGATGAGAACAAATTTTGCCCTACACACAGTCACTGTACATATCTTCAACGTAAAGAACAATTGCGTCTGCGTGAATGAAAAAATTTGCCATCCCAAATTCAATAAAGACGTTTACATCGAGGCCATTCATGCGACACACACAGGAAGCTGGATTATGACTGATATGGCCATCCACGCATGGTGGCTCTACATTTATTGCGATTTGCTGTCAAAAACAGCAGAGTGCAACACTTGAGTGAATATTGGTAAAAATTTAAAATCTATAATTCCTTCTACTAAGTGGGCAACATTAAAGTTATGTAAAGTTCCTAATAAAGAGATTAAAAACAATTTTGGCGGTCCTAATTACAACGAGAAAGACCAAGAATTAAACTTCCTTGCATGTTAAGATCGCTTTTTGAAATTTCCAACTGCTGAAGTATTCGATAGAGCGAAAGCACAGAATGTTTCAAAGTTTCTTCAAGACTGTGCATTATTGCATAGCATACCACGGCAATAAGACTAGACCTAGCTAAGTGTCAAATCTGTCACCAAATCAAACTATTCTGTAATCAAAAAAAAATCTAAGCTCATTGAAGACCCAATTCATGATCACAGAGCAATTGGTCTAATAGAAATTCTAATACAAGCAATCAAAAGCCACTTAGAGTGCATTAAAACAGCGGCGCGAAATCAATTTACTCTAAAGCCGTCAATATATTCACTAGTTTATCAGCTACGAATATGTTGTCAAAAGACCATCAATCTTTCACCATTTGAGGCTCGTTTTGGACGTGAATCAAATACTCACTTTAGTAAAATAACTACAGAACCAAATCCAATTATTTTTACACATAAACTACTTTAAATAATTATTTAGATCTAAAAACTGTTCGTTGGGACGAACTCATTCCAGAGGACCGCACAAAGGTTGAATTTCGCACCCTAACGAAGATGCTGTAAAAAGGAGGGACAACGACCCCGCACAAGAGTCACAGTAATTCAACACCCGAAAAAGAGCTACCCGTACAAAAGACAGGCATCGTTGAAATCAAATTTAGCAAAAAGTATTCCAAAAACTAAACAATCTGAGAAGTGCCTGGATGGTCTGTAAGGCGGACAACCACAGCTCAGTAATAAAAGAGCCATGAAAGAAAATAAAACATCGACGTTTCGGGCTGCGTTTCCTCTATTCTTTCAAATGTTTCTCGCGCACTGCGCATTAGAAAGCCTGTAATGCCCAATAAGTTAGATCCTGTTCAAAATCAAGCTAGATACAAAATCAAGAACAATATGATATCGCCACTATCGCGATCTGGTGATAGCAACCCGACCGCAATTTCAAAGAAGAAATCAGACAGCAATCAGCACAAGCCACCAGATATCGAGGTAACAACAACGTACATCGGCTTCCATCACAGAGTCAGATGAATCAATGAATTCAACTCAAACCTGTTAGCTCAACCCCATTAGTTACAGCAAAAAGAGCCACTTCTCGTCAAAAACGAAGTCAACTATTCTAACAAAACAAACCGCGAATAAAATTATGATCTCAACAATCACGAAAACAGCTAGTCAAAATCCAGAAGGTCCTGAAACTAACCTACAATTAGGAATTCGCTCACCAGATAATTCGCTTACCCAACTCAATACTACGTTTCTCCAAATTATGAAAAACTTCTATGACGGTGAGAGAATCTTAATATGCCACAGATTCGGAATCGTATTAATGTGATTGCAAGTCATAAAATTACCAAAACCCATGTTTTTTTATTTATAATAACCAGTAGATATTTTAATAATTTTGTAATGTAAACAAATTGTAAATTTGTTTATTTTGCCAGGCAGAAATGTGATATATTGATACATTTAATCTGTTAACTCATCAATTTGGGGCGTAAATCATTATTTTTGTTCAAGTTTTATTTTTGTTCATTTTGTCCTTATTTTAATCTCAATTTCATTTTATGATTTGGAGATCACTCGCTAACTGTTCACTCTTTCTACACTTGTTTATATGAAAAAACTTCCTGATTTTTATCGCAGTATATGGTTTTAACCATTTGTTCATACTTTAATGCAAGATCAAATTGTTGATCTGATTCTGCCTTTTGTTTTCAATTTCATTCTCCATAATTTTAATTCAGTTATCAGTTGAAATTCTTTTAAGCAATCAATTGTCAAGCAAAACGAACTATTCGAAGTCATCTCTAAAATCTAGAGTTTGGCTAAGCGAATTACTACAACCAAATAGACTTTCATATTCGCGGCGCGAAAAACATCAAAAATTTGTCTCAAAAAAGTATAAATCTAACAAACAAAATTTTTCGCGATTTCCACTGCAAAATCACCCGATTTCAAATATAATACAATAATGGAATTCGCCGAGCGAAAACAAAATTCGGTATAGATTGATAATCTGTACGACACAGGTGTGGCGACAAACTACCTTCAATAAAGCCCGTTAAATCAAAAATCAGTTTTGCTCCACTGTTTCAACTTTATGTTATTGGCTGTAACGGGTTAAAGAGATTAACAATTGTTCATCTAAAATTGTAATCTGGCATAGCTGTCGGATTCAGATAAACGCAATGGCAACTTATGAGAACACCCAGTTTAGTTTAGACGAACTTCATCCAGCCTTCAAAGTGAAAAAAAGAGGTCATGGAATCATAATTTTATCACATCTAATGTTAACAATATTTCAAGTTCAATCAAATTTGAGCAAACATTAAAGGATGGCATAATTGAGACATTTTGCTTTTTGTTCTGAAATGTACATCAATTCATCAATTTTATTTTGATTATCTCTTTTTATATGAATCGCATCTGAAGTAGGCGAACAGTTGTTTCGATATTATTTCCTACCTGGGCTGACAAACTGATACCATGGCTCGTTAAAAACTGAAATTTTACTTTGTATAACTAAAGAGTGCCATCCTTTGACGTTTAGTTTCTTTTAAAGCTAAAAACTTCCCGTGTCGAATGTTTATCCCAAAAAAGATGCAACGGTGGGGGTAATTTGTCAAGGGGGAAAATGGTGTACGAATAGGGGCTAAATTGAGTGGGGAAAATGATGAGAGAGTTAAAGGGGGTTACAACGAAGAACTCAAATTAGAAATTTTTGAGTTCTTTATAAGGAAACATTTTAGTGATAGTCCCCGTACTAAATGAACTTTTTCATTTTTCACCTAGCAGTCATAAATATTTTCATGAGAGTCTTTGTTTGCGAAAACTATAAATGCTTTAAAAGAAAATGGATTTGTTTTTAATCCTCAAAATGAGATAGATATGAGTTATTTTGTGTCTTTTGAACTAGTGATCAAAAATTGAATAAACAGATACATCCTGTATCAAGAGCGAGGAGCAAAACTGTATCCGCTGAATGTGTTAAAAACCTGTCAATCCGTTAATGGGAGCGCAGAGACTTGTAATCAAACTTAATTAGAGCTAATGGTTGAAAACAATGGCACGAGTCACAAATCATGACCCATTTTTGTACCCCGTTACTCCCGCATTTTTACATCCAATGCAATTATCTTTGATTTGAAATTGCTATGATTTTCAGTGACATGGAATGTTTAGTAGCAATTTATCATAATGTTTGATCAACAGGGGAAAAAATTTATTATCAATTAACAGGCTAAACCAGAACAGTTGCGGAAAACATCGGCATACTAAGTAGTATAAAAAGGAGCAAAAAGAGCAGAATGACATAGAAGAATATCCATAATTATCAAAACCGCATAAGTGAGTTTGAAGAGCAAGCTGGACTTCTTGCAATCTACATTTTATCTGAGAGAGAGTTTCAGGTCACTCGCCCTTCTCACCAATAAAGAAAGAAAACAGTTGACAAGCTGAAAACAACAATGATGATGAGTAAATCCGACCTCCAGTAGCGTTTGGTCAATCAGTAAAGAATTCTTAAAATTTATGTCGAGCTCAGAGAATTTCGAACACGAAATTGATAGTCTGATTAAGATAGACTATTCAGTCAATCTTTAATAATGTACGCAATGACTAGTTCAACTGGTGCCACAACTCGTACAACTGCCAGATATTTTCAACATATTTCCACCCACGAAGATTTTCACCAACTTTGAATGAGTTTCCAGCAGCAAACACTCACGAACGATCTTCGCTCTCCAAAACAACCAACAACAAACCAATGTTGTCAAAATTTTCTAATGGCGAAAACAACAAAGCCCCAATTGTTGTAATGGTTACAACAAGTTCACTCAAACGAAGTTTTACAGAAACTGCAGGCGAGTCAAAATCAGAAGCCAGAGACTGTAATGCAATTTCTATGTAACCAGAATAAACCGTCGTAAAAGGTCCCAATTAATTTCTTCACGGTGGCAAAAGAGTCTCTGGTTCACATCTTTCATCTGTCAATCTGCAGCAACCTGGAGCAAGCAATGAAGCAAAAGAACCACGTATTTTGCAAAGGTGAAAAGTGACTTTATTTTCTTCTAGCTTCACAGATTCAGCCACAGATTCAGCCGAAGTTTCTCATCAACAGATTCAGCCGAAGTTTAAGATTTTCAATTTTTCTAAAACATTCGCCAAGGAGCAAATTCAAACTCAAATGTGTCAACCAGAGGGTGTAGCTTTTAGAAAATGTGAAGCAACGCAAAAAACTTTTCCAGATTCACTTTAATGCCGTCACAGAACCTAGTCGAAAAAACTTGGAGGCAATTGGGTTTGACTTGCCACAGATGAAACTTCCGATCAAAAAGAGTAGCAAACCAATGGATGACTCCAATTTCTATTATCATTTTGTCAGAACGCAAATTTTTCTCAGGCATCTAACACAACTTCGCATGGCCTGTTTAATCGGCTGCAGTTGCAAAATTTAGAGCAAACATTTTTTCTGGAAAACTGACTCAATTTGGAAAACAATAACAAACTAAAACAGTCAGTGTTGATGCTCCCAATAAACCGCACTTTTGAACAAATAAACTAAAACGCTCCATTTGCATCTTCAATCAGAACGATTTTTTACAACAAAGGCAACGCCTTTATTCGATCGCAACTCCGATCAATAACTTCACTATTCGCATCAATTAAACAAAGAAGCACAGCTAGAGTCAAATTAAAGGTCCTTTAATCCTCCAAATGAAAGGGGACGTCTCCATATTAGCTCATAGCTCAATATAAGCTCCGTACTACCAATATCCATCAAGCAAACATCAGTCAACTTACCACATCTTACTATTCAATCTGTTAGTGGTAACTTAATAAATGTACAGCAAATAGACCCGCCATTTCTTTTCTTTTGCGCATAACGCCACCAGTAGCAGTGACACCGAGATAAAATTTAGCAAAATACAGTTACTGTTAAGGCAAAAGAAATAATGCCTACTCATTCCATCATGACTATCATTGCGCCAGCTGTCAGCGAACTCATAAATCGCTCCAGTGAACCTACGTTAGGAATAGACGCCTAAATTAATCAACTGAAAAACTGATACTCAGCCAATGACCATGACAAGCAAAACTTTGTTGGTTCTGGTTCGTGTTTGAAACGATTAGTACGAGCTCTCAAATATTTAGGATACATAAAGGACCTACAGAGTTGAACTCTAAGAGAAAAGCCATAGAGAAGATATCTTTTAACATTGTCCCCAATTGGACAGAGTACGCGGCAACGTTAAACAAAGCAATTTTTTTGAATTTTAGAAACGATTAGAAATTCAAGCCCAAGAGTAAGGTAAGATATATCCAGGAAGAAATTCCATTCTTAAAAAAGTGTTCAAGAGCATCTGGATGGAGAAAACAAAAGTTCCCCAATAATAAAAGGACGCGAAAGTTGTCAGCTTCTTCAGGAAAGGGCTATAAATAGACCCGAAAAAGAAGTAGAAGGAAAACCTCTATGCAAGATAATCAAAAGCAGAGTTGAAGGGCGAACCGATCACATATGCAACAAGTACCAGCTGGCTTCAGCAAGCGGTATGGTGCCTTAAAAAGATCGTACAACACCCTCTGACCTGGTTGATAGAGATGCCATGTTTAAATCTCTGAAAACTTTCAACGTTGAGAGCCCCTTCAGAAGCCTTATATGGTAAACACCTGGAATCGCTTACGGTGAACTTGACAAGGTAGGACAAGAATGTGTCACAGGTCCTCAAATATTCAGTCTAAAATTTGAAAAAGTCTGCAAACGGAGTGTCACCCTTAAAGATCATTTTTCTTATGCAGATGGTTCAATGAAAGTAGCACAAAGAGAGCAAAAGGCGCAGACCAAGCTAAAGAAACTCGGCTTCTGAAAATGTCGGCTTGTAAATGTCATTTCTAAAGACTGTAGTCGTGACAGAAAACATGGATTAAGCATGTAACATGTGTCTACAAGTAAAATACTGGAAAAACTAAATGAGTGAAAAATCTGAGTTTGAAACTAATTGGCCTGGCTGATAAAGCTGCGAAGAATAACTGCTCTAAAGTTCGAGGAGCTATTGAGACTGGAAAGATGCGCTATTTAGCTCTACTCTCACAACGAAGACCCAACGTAGACTGATTGAAATTTTTCTTAAGCCAGTACTGCTGTGTGGGCTGGAAACTGCCATAACGCGAGTTAGAAACACCAACAAATTAGGCGATGTTCTCAATACAGCCAGTCGTATTCTTCTTAAGAAATGCAGATCTGCATTTGGAATGACCATATCTGGAACATCTGGAACGACCACTTTGATAAAGGCGATGGATTAGACATGACTGTTTTCCGTGCAACGAAGCTCACTAGTGCTCCTATGGGTTGTCCAGCTGAGGGCAGCAAAAAGACATACAAGCCAATAAGATGGTGTACATATTGAAGCCGAGGCACTTTCAAAAAAAAGTCAGCACAAAAAGTTGATTATTATAGATTTGTTGAAGTGAACACACTATACAATCAGCAGAACCGCAAGACACTTAACTGAGTGGAAACACAGTGAAATGATAAGGCAAGTCTAAATTTCAATGTATGCTACGTCCTCGGACATACAATTTCTTCAAAAATGTTCAGCAACACGGCTCGACCAAACATGGATGGTCGCACACCAATAATTGCCAGATTGCTGAAACAGCGACAAGAGGCCCTCTAGACCAAAAAACCTCTATCCTATATGGAGGTGCCTGAACCTGCAGCTCCTCTGATGCCCCCTAGTGGGACTCATCTATGTTTATCTATCCCATCTTCGGAAGTCTGGCGACTAATGACCGGCGGTTCTGGTTGCTTGCGGCCTCTACGACGCGAGGGTTTACTTGCAACAAAACAGTCACCAAAGAAATAACTTTGCTAATTCGACGAACTTGAACAACAGCAGTAGTCACGAGAAGACCCTATCCTTCTAGATTGTTCGCTTTACGCTGCGGCAAATGAGTAGGAATCGGTCATCAACTTCGCCCAATAGCACAGCGGTGGAAAAACGTAGCGCACCACCTTTTTGGCCCTGATCACATCAAATTGATCGAAGCGCTCTAACAAAAAATCAAAGAAGACATATGCTTCCGAAAAATTTTGTTAATAAAAAAAGCAATTCAGCCCAGCGACATTGATTTGTTTTGTTAGCGAAGGCAATGTTTGCTCAAAGTGTTTGAGCAACAAAACTTTCATTCAAAAAGACGCTGCCATACGATCAAGGGAAAATATTACTTAACGCTTAACATTCATGGTAAAACTATCAAGCATCCTCCTGCTTCTTTTGCTGTCAGCAATAAAAAATATTAAATTTCGTCTATCCAAAGACGTTTCAGTCTAACAGCAACCGCAGTGAAGAATCACCAACAACGCAAGCAAAATATCAAAATTTATTTTTTTAAATAAACCACTACTGGGAGTATTTTCCGTATAGAGACCTCAATGAAAATGATCTCTATAACTCGAACATCAATTCTAATCAAAAATTCAGATTACACCTCGTAGATTACACATGTGAAGAAAAGTGCAAAAAACTTAAACGAATTCTAGTCTTGATTGTAAAAGGAAACAAAGGTTTCGATACGTTCGCTCTTTTTGATCCAGGAGGTCAATTTAAGTTCAACTCCAAGATGATCACAGAATTTTTTGCTTTACATTTTGAAGCTCGAGAACCTACCACTCTTCACCATCTTAAAACAGAGCACAACATGCCACATTCCAAAAATTTACAACAGTTGACAGTTGAACCCTATGGAATTTTGGGAATAATGTTTCAGATTACGACCACCGTGAGGTTTAAAATTAAAACCCTCACCGATTTTGGAACTCAATCAAGTAGGCGATGTACTGAAAGAGTTGCAACGTTTTCAGTTCCCGAAAAATTCCGACCATAAAATCAGTGAGTTCTTTGGAATACACGCTTTCGCTTTTACACAGCCAATTGAAGTCATCCCAGCAACAAAAATCAACCACTCGGCGTAAGAACCGAAATTAGATGGAACTTCAATGGAGAGTATGGCTGCGTACTGACTCAAGGTTAGTCGCACCTGCTGGAGACATTCGAACACCATGTATCGCGTCACCCTTCCAACGAACAGTCACAAGTTCGTAGACAAATTATTGGAACGACATTTAAAAATTGAAGGCGTGGCAACCCAACCCCTGCCCGAAAATATGACTCGTATCAACAGGTAAGGTCTTGACGCCGGGAGAAGACAATCAACCACTATGGTGAACAAAACTATATTATATTACCTTGGAAAAACTATCCTGAAAAAAAAGATACTTAGCAGCACTTAGGCAACTGAAAACCCCTCACAAACGTCTCAGTAATGACACTCACTTGAAAAAGTTGTATTAAAAAATACTCAAATCAGATTATCTACAGTGTTACGACAAACAAAACAAAGTTTTCTGAAATGGAAATCTTTTTTTATGGACGTTTATATCCATTCAATGTCATCTGTATATTGAGCAATCGAAAATGTTCAATAGGCGGAAATGATCCTGCGTATAGGTGGTTTCCAGCTGGGTCAGAAGAGCTTAAAACGCTAATTTTCGGATAGGACAAAATAGACGAACTAAATGAAATCACTTCGAATTTGTGTAAGAAGTGAAATACCAAAAATCACTGGATTCTATTGAAGACGTTAGATAATTTTTCACAAAATCAAACCGGTATGCCCGACTAAAAACATTCAGCTTAGTCTAAGTCGTTTTTGAGCATTTAGAAATACTGTCTCCGCTCAAAATATGAAAAAAATGCTTCTTCAGCAAGTTTGGAAGCTAGTGAAAAAAATGGGATAAAAAACTTTCCTGTGAAATACATTTCATTTTAAAGAAGATGCTGAACAGTGATTATGCCAGACACGATATCGAAACCCCCGATTGTTAAACAACTCAACTAACCAGGGAAATAACAAACATTTTCAAGGTTTTGTGGTTGATTCAACTGTTGCGTTGGCAACAGTTGCTACATTCGCCCTCAGCAATAAAGCATCGGTTTTAAACGACTTTTCGCCTTCGAAACTCAACGTCACACGAGTTTAGCGATTTAGTGTGCCAAAAATAAAACCAAGAGCTGGCGGCCCTGTTAGGTACACAACTCCGCACATTAATGCAAAACCAAATGACACTAAAATTCAAAAAGATCTTCTTGTGGACTATAGGCGAGTTGTCTTTGAAGGACCACTTCAAATTTGCAAAAAGAGTTTTTGTGTCAAATCGACACGAATAAATCAGACACTAAACTAAACTGGAGGACTGGAATCAAATTACAACAAATATTATTCCAGCAGAGCGCGAAACACGTGGCCTTGAGCCATCAAAAATTCCACAGAAGTAACGACAGCGGAAAAAATTTAACACTGCTTTAAAAAATCGTTGAACGAAAAAAACTTCAACAGTTGAAGCCATAACGAGAAATCAAAACAAACTTTTGATCTCTCTCCTTTAGATCTAAATCGTATTTTGTTAGAGAGAGGGCTACTTTTACACTTGTAACTTTCAATTTGATAATCAGAGCTAAGACGAAATTTACAAACAAACTTCAATAAACTAAAGATGACATTTGTTTATCTCTAATTATCCGATGAACGTATTACATAAAAATTCCTTCCATTCAACAATCAAAAACTTGACACAAATCCTTGACCAAAACGGACTTTTAGAATCGGGTGTCCGCCTTCTATTTGACCCGAAAATGTTGCCGATCAAAAATTGTCTAATATTCTTAGATGCAAAAGACAAAATCACAAGACTATAGCTTGAAAATGCACTCAAAGCTTTTGCTCATCAGGCAAACATCACCGAATCATTTGAAAAACGTTACTAAAATCATTGGTCTAAAAAGACACTGCTCACAATAAAGTTCTTTGTTTTTTGAGCGCAGTTTCGAAAATCACAACACACTTTCAATTATGGTACCATTTTCCGCATTTTGCTTTGAAACAGAAGAGACCAGACTCCCATTTGCCAACTCAGGACTTGGTTTTTGGCCGTTTTATTTTGTAGAAAACAAGGTCAAATCGAGAAACACTGGTGATTCATTTTAAAAAGCACCTTTAAGTTATGTCGACATGAAAACTGGCTTTTTTAATGCTTATCGGAGGTTCAGTTGTCGCAGATATCAGCAAACTTTAATTTACATTGATAAGGAAATTATATTTGTCTGCAAAATAGGCTTTAGTGCGTTAAAGTTTTAGACAATGACATGGAAATTTAATCCAGGAGGAGCCCTCTTTCTGATGGCAAGGGGGAGCAATTCATCCAGAGCGGAAAAAAATCGCTCTTGATCAATCTAGTTCTAAGATCTCGAAGGTTTTCAACATCTTTGAGACAATAACATTTGAGACTGAATTAATCCTTAATTGCAGTCAATTGACAGAAGTTGCCAGCTAAATGCACAGAGCCCCTCATTCTTATTTGTTCTTTCAACTCCCGTCCAGGTTCAACAATTGATGATGCACGTGTGATTGTGTTTGATAAATGAATGCCTACTGACTTTTTTCAAATGAATGAAATGACGGGACAGCAATCAGCCTCTCTTGAATGTCGTTTATGTTGTCTGAGAACTGAAGGGTCTGCCACCAAGACAAATTTGGCCCCTTGGAGAGAGTGGTCGAGTTACGTTCTGAAATAGAGGGCGATGTACGAGTCGTCAAGACGAAAACGGCCTACGGCTCGATCTTGCCGCCGGTCACCCTTCCTAAATGGGTTTTTCCGCAGTGTTTCTTAGAGATTTTCAGCAACTGAGCTACCTCCAATTTCCATTTGATGTTTTGGAACATGCAATTTTAACAATGCTAGAACATCAATGTTAACAAATCTATTCTAGTCCTTCTTCTGTTTGATTTCCTATTATGGTTCATGTATTTACGAATTCCTGGCTATTGTTTTTGAGAAAAGAGTGCATTAATAAACCCGCCAAAACCATAAAATGCACTTTTTTTCTCAAAAACAGTCGCCAAGAATTCGTTAATACATGAACCATTATAGGAAATCAAACAGACTAGAATAGATTTTTTCACATTTTTTTAAATAGAATGGAAAAGCCGAGTGAACTTATTTATGTACCATTTTTCTTGTTTTGACTAATAACCAGAGGACTTTTCAAACAATTTTGTCCTCTTCACTTTTTATTGTGAACAGTTTAACGAAAATCTGATCTTTTCAGTTCAGTTTTAACAGCTTAACATTGTTGTTTTTCATTATTCGGTTCAATATCAATTCACTGACTTCTTCCGATTCGCTTAACAGAAGTCATTAAAAACATGCTGTCGGCGGCTCGGCATTCAATACATTTGCAATTAAGAAAAACAAATTGAAAAAAATGATTTAACTTAATGAATTATCAGATTAAAACTTCATATATTCATCGTGTAAAATGTATATACCCGTCAACTCGATAAGTTTCTGCATGTACGTGAAGTTTAAAGTGTCTCTGTAAAATGAGCTGGTGTTATGAGAAAAGCACTGGTAACTGATCAAACCATATTCGTCATAAAATTCAGAATTCTCTGTAGAGTCACGTGACGACCACAATAAAAAACACAATCAAAATATTTCTGTTCATTTATAAATTGGATTTCCCAAAAATTTGTTGAAAAGGTGGGAGACTTGAATTAAAATCAGTTTACATTACAAACCATTACCAGGCAAGTTGTGTCCATTTTTTCAGACTACCCGAAGTGTAAAAAGTAATAACATTTTGGCGTACATAAGTCAACTAAGATAAGCGGTGGTAGTTGCATTTGGTGATTACAAGTTTATTGACAAAGAAAATAAAGTTTAAAACAAATTAACTAAAACTCAAAAGTACCTTGATCTATCGTAACAACACAAAAGAGCAGTTCGCTGATAACATTACGCAGCAAAAGAGCGTTTTCGTTAGTAAATTTTTCTCGAGTTTTTTAATCTTATTTACGACAATATTTTTTGAATATTAGGGTTGGATGTGAATCTGGACATTTGTAACATATAGCAGTTTAGTTCAGTCAAGCCACAAGTTTGAAAATATCCGTCACCAATTTTTCACGTTGCCTGATTTTGGGTAAGTGTGGACATTAGTGGCAAGGTTTCATCCCTCTTGTCCACATCCCTAGTTACATTTGAAGGCATGTCACTTTTGTCCACGGTTGCAGAACCTAATAACTACAAAAGCTTCAAGTGAGCCAAACTGAAACAGGACCTAATTTTAATAGTTTGAGAAATATCCCTCTCAATACTAATGGTGGTTTAACAATTTTGCGACAGAAGACGATTAGTAGTTTTGCTACTAGCCTTAATACTGTTCACACAAACAATTAAATTTCGAATTCGGTCGCTAGTTTTTACTAAAAAAATTCAAGTAATTAATTTTAAAGCTTATGCTCAAAATCATATTGCTATTTACATGCTGAACATTAATTACCATTAGCCGTAATAAGGGCGACGAGTCTAAAGATTTTCCATCAGTTATTTCCACGATTAACGTAACCATATTTAAACTCAACTGAATAAGACGCAAAGTGAAAATTGGCGACGAGAATCTGTATTGTCACTGTTGTCTACGATACGTCAAGACAACCTCTCAAAAACAGCAAATGCACATTTGTAATGCAATGTAATCAGAGAAACTTTGGCGAATGACATCAAATTTACCCGCGCCCCTATTTTATCATCTGGACAAAATTGATGCAACAGAAACTTTAAAAACAATGCTGTATCCATCACTGTGCTATTTGTGCTGAAATAACGCTGAGGAAAATGAAAACCAGTAGAAAGGGATTGCGAAAAAATTGTGGACAAGCATTGATTTCAATCTGAGTCAGGTTCGGGGAAATTCCTGGCTTGGACTGAAAAAGTTGTTGAAGGGTTGAGCAAATGCTCAGCGATTTCAAGACGTTACAGCTTTTCAAATTTTGCCAGCGGGTTTCAGCGCTCTTTCCTTTTAAATAAGAGCTGAATTAGCGCAGACGGAAATTTCGATCAGGATCTACAGCTCCAGCATACGTACGTTCCTAGTTCTGCGTGGGTATGATCTGCTTTACTATCACAAAATAATTTGTTTTAGAACTCAAGACCTCATCATGAACGTGCTCGCAAAGCTAACAATTCTTGCATGTTGCATTGCGCTCCTACAAGCTGACTTGTTCAACAGCATAGATCTGGATCGGGTGCTGCGCAAGAGGGGTTGCCAGGGGGCTCCGAGAGGTCCTTGTAGAAGCTACAGAGACTGTGCATCTAATGAATACTGCGACTATGATGAGAAGCGATGTTATACACGTGACTATTGCAAACGAGAAATGTGGGAGCTAAACTAAATTCTGTTAAAACTGACCATTCATGAAGCACTTAGTCAGAAAACCAACTGTGAAAGTATATATCAATGCAAAACTGTAAAAAATGTTAAATTTAATATTCTTTTTATTATAACCAAAACGACTAGCCGAATACTATTTAATAATCGTATTATTTGTTTCGACTGAACTGTTCAGGAATTAGAAACTTTTCTCAAGATTGATTAATACCAAATCAAGGAAGGAATGTTGATAGCGAACAAATACGTGTATCAAGTTGCTTGCAACATTCTGGCAATCTTTTTGACTCAAGAATCTTGCTTCAAAATCTTTGCGTATAAGAATCTAATACGCTTTTTCATTTAATTTCTGTCCTTGATGGCAATAGCAATATAGCTATTAGAGAAACATAGTAGTCAAACATTATTCTGGTGTAGTGACTTCCGGTTAGAGCCCTCCAAACAAAAGTGACAGCTGATCAGACCAGAGCAGAGTTTCAGGAGAGGGGGTTATCCCAAAATACTAAAATATGGTATAAACCAGGTCCAGGTACAGACTTATGAAAAGACAATGCTCGACCCAAATGTACCATACTCGACTCATTTGAGCTATGAAAAGATTTTAGCTGAAATCTAAGACATTCTGGACTTTACCTCGACTCAGAATTTTTGCAAAAGACTTTAGCTGGACCCATAATTTTACAAAAGAATTTTGCTCGACCCAATATTTGGGCTGGACTTAAGCTCGTCACTATGCTTACAAACAAAGTCGAGTTCAAGTCTTTTTATGGGACCATCATTGGTCTTTTCATAAGTCTGCTTTTCTGCCATTTAAATTTTACGTGCAATATTGCATATAACGTAGTCAGCATGTATGCTCCTTCATTTTTTACGATTCAGAAGAACCACTAATCCCTCAAAAACCTGCAGTGTTTTTAAAAAAAGATAGTTTGCAATTTTGGAGGTGAAAACAAACTGAAAATTTTGTCACGGCTAATGGACTAGGACCAATACACTTAAGCTAGCTGGTTTCACTGATTCAAGTAATGTGGTAATATGCTCGAGCTGCCATAACTCGTTATCGTAAGACTTGACGAAGATCTTAAGGGTTTTGGCAGTTTTCCAGCTGTTTCTTAAGCTGGACTGCTCTGGTGCAAAGCTATTTAGTCATGCTCCGGCTCTGAGTCTGTATGTACAGGAGCAGAAACAAAATGAAAACTTTGGATTTGAAAAAAAAACAGACTTATGAAAAGACGTATGGTGGACCCATCAAAAGACCTTAACTCGACTTTCTAGGTTATGAAATGACTAATGATGGACCCATGAAAAGACCTTAGCTGGACTTTCCATGTTATGAAAAGACTTGAGCTCGACCCATGAAAAGATATTAGCTCGATTTTAACTAGGGAACTCGACCGAGTAATTATAGTCAGTATTGCCCCCCCTACTAGACTTTTAAAGTCTTTTCATAAGTCAAGGCCTAGGCCTGGGAATAGAGGGCTATAACAGACGGAAAAAGATTAAGGGAACTAGGAGCCCTTGGAAACAGTCATTTTTGAGTGAATGTGTGTGGGGATCAAATGATAGATAGCCATAGCAAGCTGATTTGAAAACTATTCACAAGATTTACCAACACTATCTTGAAAAAAGACTATTTGCAATATTTTAAAAAGTTTTTTTCTTTTGTAGCAACTAGTGTCTATCTGGATCCCGATCTGAATTGAGATATTGAGTTAAATTTGACGCCCTCTGGTGATTTATTTGGTATAGATACTTCTTCGTCGGCAAAAAAGAACAAAAACAACGATTGCATATCATTCTGCCTTCTTCGACCAGTATTGTTTTTAAATACCTCAAAAATGGGCCTTTACCCTGTTTTTACTGTTGTTCAGTCACAAATGATTATATCGATCACGTGAGGAGAATAGCATTTTGTCTGTGCGTGAAGATTTTCAAAAACAGTTCATTTACTCTATTGGAGTGCTGGCATCGCAAGAGGTTGTTAATAACTTTTAACGCTTCCGTCAGCAATTGATGGACAACCTACAACATAAACTTTGGAAGAAAAAAAACCTCTATGGGCAGTCAACTTAACATTTTTTGGGTATTCACCAAAGATTGGCATCGCAATTTACGTCAATGTTGTTCTACCGAAATGATCAAATACTGTTTCGTCAGAAACTTCGATCTCTTATCTGTCTTCAGCTAGGAAACTATTACATCTTCCAAATCAAATGCCGCCTAAACATTGTGAATGGAGAACATCCTCTAAACAAATATCCAAAAAAATCTAGATACCAATTTAGAATATAATATGTAGGGATATATGCCCAGAAGGCAAGACTCCAATTCGCTTTGAAAGGAATGGATTACCCATAGCGATAGTCTTTTCTGTTACGTTACCGCTATTTAAGAATAAATAAGATACACTGCATCGTTTATATTGATTCTCAAGCAAAATTTTAAGACAAAGAGGAATCTCTAAAGACCTAACAACGCCTTACATCAATGATCAGATTACACTTTTTCAACAAACAAACTTGAAAAACAGGAACAATTACAGAAAAGAAAAGCAACAAGCATAAATATCGAACAATTTAAGCAAACATGTAAAAACAGCAGCCGAGCAGAACCAAAAATTAGTAGTTCAAAACAATGAGACGAAACCACTATAATGGAAAAAACTAAAAACTTTAGGAAATTGAAAAGTTCCAAGAATTTCAAACCTTGAAATCCGAACCTCGAAAAACTTCAATATCAGGAAGTCTACCGCAAGCAAGTGCGAAATTGTATTTTGTTTAGTTTATTCATACCACGATCTATAGTAAACACTT
>NW_027449564.1:0-26865 GCF_964194025.1 Convolutriloba macropyga | reverse complement strand
AAAAAAGTAATCATCATACCCTGCAAAAGTCAACAAATTTTCATTCGTCAATAATGCTTGCTCAAAAACAGCATGACAACAACTATCGCGACGGTACATTTAAAAAGCATTCATGAAATCTAAACAAAAATAAAAACATAATATCCAGGGCAAGATCATAATGAAACATTTCTGTACTTTTTGGTAACCTTCTTGCACTTGGAACTTGATGCTATCCTCGAAATTGCACTAAAGTTGAGGCCTTATGGTGGTATCATTGGAGTAGATAGCTCTTCATTGGATGGTTAGTTGAAATCATTTAAAGTGCTTCGATTACATGCAATCTTTCATGATGCCTCCGGATTTGTTGAAGAGTATAGCCAAAGGGGTCCATGACACTCTTTTGTTTTGCCTAGTCAAATCAGAAACGCTTACGTTGGTCACCTGACAGGTTTAATATTCTGCGTGTTCGTGAAAACGTTTAAACGTAACTTATTCAGTTTGCTGGAATGTTGAGTCCGGAGGTTGTTATTATAGATTTTGAAGGTTTTCGACATGAAAAAAGTGGATTTTTTATAAAATTGTTATCTATTTGCACAAACAACTACTCAGACACGGTTATTTTTCTTCCTCCAGTTTACTTCAGCTCGCTGTCCTCGCTGGTAATGAAACATGTGCATAGTATTTCGTTGGCCAGTGGAAGTTATCTTTACTAGTTTCCATCACAAATATTCATTGCAGTCAAGATCCGTTTTCCTACAGCTAAATTCTACGCAAAGGGGAAGGAGAAGACGGAGACACTGCAAAAGCTCCTTCTAAAAGACGTCACAACTTTAGAAGTATTGCTATGCCCAAAATTAGAAGAAATCATCACTCCAGTAGACCACTTGACTTGTTCACTTCATTCATCTATACTACCCTTCAAACAAAGAAAAAGCATTGCGCAAAGAGAAAGGCACAGGTGTATTTTTTTTGGGTAACACTACCAACTAATGTGTCGTCTTGTGGAGAAAACAAATCATTCAGTTCTTCAAGTGAATTTATCTCCAAGTTTGACAGTATGCAGTTGCATTGCGTGTGATAACCAGATGACAATGAGTTTTTTGAAAGAAGGAAACACTGATTCTCGTGAACAAACCATACTGATGAAGCAGCAAAAACTTTGTACTACTGCTGAAACTGCTACACTGAAGAAATATCTTTCAATGCTGGTGTACTTTCAATTGTCTCATGTCTTTATAAGAGAAAGTGAAAACACTGAAAGTAACCCTTTATCTACGCCCAAGTATCCTGTGCCAGAGCCAATACCCCTGGACGATGAGAGTCTCCCCGATAGAATTGAAGAGATAGTGAGAGAAGGGAAGGTGGAGTCAATTGTCTACTATGGCAGTTACTACGGATTCCAAGCGAACTATAAAATAACTTATAAGAAGGAAAACAAAAACTTTGAGATTATAACTTGCGAATTTCTTATGTAAGTTGATGAACTAACTAAAAAATAAATTAACAAATTAAACATTTTTGAATTAAATTCATTTTTGAAAATTCTTTGCTGTCTAAATGAGTCCATCAGATTGTCAATTAGATTCCGCCAGCGGTGGAGGAGCAGTAGTCACTGATTTGGTTTTTGATTATCAAAGCCAAGAGAGACGGCCTTGATGGTTTTGCAACTCCAGACTGCCGGGCTCTGAGGTAGTTTATTTTGCACAAGTTTCTATAATAGTTTTTCATATTTTAGTTTCCTTGGCCAAATTGGTTTCTTTTCACCTCGATTGGGAAAAGTCAACGTTTGGGTTTTCATTGCTATCGTGCACAGTTGGATAAGCACTTCCAAATCCTAAGTTGTGAACAAAATAATCTCAACAAGTGATCGTCTTTTCATGGCAGTCTGTGTTCCTTCAGGTTGTGGAAAGACCAAAAAAATTTTTCAATGCTTTTTAAGAATATGTTTTTCCTTAAACTCTAGTCAATATACTATTTCGATCAACATGATCATCCAAAATTCCAAATGATAGAGCGTAACTTGAACATTTTTTACCAAGTTTTGGGGATTTAGTTTCATTTCACAGTTGGAAAACTGTTTGCCCGTTTCTGACAATTCTTGCGAGGAAGTGACAAGGAGTTTCCAAAACCTGTTACTAGCTTGACGCCGCAAAAAAATCAATGTTTTCTACGTTGAACATAATTTGTTTCACCAGAGTAAATGGTCGTGAACAATTGAACTCAACACAACACACTTCACTTTGTTCAAATCTCCCACAGATATACAGCAGATAAGTTATAATGGAAACAACTCAATAACACAAACTTTTTAAAAGACAGCTATGTTCTTGCAACAAAGCAATCATTCGGACGCTTTTTGATTGATTTAGACCCAAAGCAACCCACTCACTATATTATTGTTGAAATATTGTACCACCGGGGACAACAATTTTCTATCTGCCATCTTCCAAAGATGTAAATACCCATATCACAAATGAGAGAAAAAGAAATATGTATGCTGAGGCGAATGCTCGAGATGCCGGGAAGCATTTAAAAAATCATCAGTAAATCATCGAATAAATTTTTAAAATTTCCTATGAAAGGTTTCTCAATGCTATAAATGGAAACGTCCCCAAACTCAAAGAGATAAAATTTTACTTGAAAACTACGAATCATCATTACAACATTTGCTTTCCATAGAGGCAAATTTGAAGAAAAAGCGTCAGCTATTCGTAAAAAATTTACAGTTACTCGTAAGCATAAGTCTCTCTTGTTACATTTACTTGAAGATTTAATAATGCATGCGGAAGACTTTGTGTTGATACTGAAAAAAATGTTTGTGTTAAAACAACCGACTAGGACAGAAACTTTGTATAATCCAATTTATCAACAGAAAGCTACTCAGTTGTCACTCCTCCAACGAAATAACCCAACAGAAATTGAGAGCAAAGAGTCGACTGAACAAGAGACTTTTAAAACTAATATCGTGATTAAGAGCAAAAGAAGAAGAACCAGTAGGGTTGATTTAAAAGTGAATTGGATGAAGGAATTGAAAGTGTGCAGTCTTTCTTTAGTGATGATGGCGAAATTGAGCTAATATTGAAAAACAAGAAAGTCAGACTTTGACTCTATAATGTCAGAAGTAGAACTAATGGAAGAAAACAAAATCCAAAACGCTGAAATCATCCTTAACAAGATAGCCTGTTCAGAAACAATTTCCATTAAGGACCTGAGCGGTTTCCTTTATATTGACAAACCTATGAGAGCTAAAGTATCAAATTTTTTGTACAATTTGCAAAAACCGACAAAGAAAAATGACTTATCGGTGTACACAAAGCTTTTGTATTAACTCAAGATTCTCCCACCTTTAGTATCCAACACTCATGCTAAAAAAGTGTTCAAAGAAGTTTACAGCGAAGAGCAGAATGAAGAGGAAATTGAACCAATTCGAAGAATATCATAAAAACAACAAAGAAGCGAACAAAGCAGCGAAAGTCAAAGTAAAGACTCCGGATCGACCTGCAGAACCAAAAAATAAAAAAAGAAACAAAAAGACAGAGCAGGAGATGGACGGAAAAATGGTCTCACTATTAAAGATGTGCAACTACTGGATAGACTCTATTCTAAAGGTCCAGCATCATTCGGAAGTTCAAAGCGACTGCAAGATTTGAGCAAAAAACCAATGACAAAAGTCAAAATGTATTTGAAAACAACAGCATCCTTCACATAACATTGTACTAAATGGTTGACTTCTCAGTGATTTAATGTTATCGTCAACGATCTGAATGTAATTTGGTCTTTAGACGTAGATGAGCTTACAAAATACAAGTTAAATATTTGCTCGTAGCAGTTGATTGCCTCTCAAGGTATCTACCTGTTGAACCGTTGAATACAAAATACGCAACAGAAACCGCAAAAACCTTCCGAAACATGATCAAAGACAAGCAACGAGAAAAAGTCTGGATCATGATGGTACTCAGTTTTTGGGGCTTTCAAAACACTCTGCAACACGTGAGGATATCATTTGTATAGTATTTTCAGCGAAACGAAGTCTGCGTTTGTAGAGAGAAACATCAGGTCACTTTAAAATATTGTTCACAAGTTTTTGGAGGAAAAATGGACATATTCCCATATTAACAAAGTGAAAAAATTCGTAAAAACTGTCAACTACCGTGTTAATCGTATCACCAAACTTTCTCCTAACAAAGATACCAAAAAAGATGACGAAGACTTGTATCTTTAATTGTGGAGAAACGTCTTAGTCAAAAACCAAAAATTTAAGTTGGAGACTTTGTTCGAGTCGTTTAAAGAAAGAAACTTTTCGCAAGGATACAAGCAATCGTTCATTGTAAAACTTCTTGAAAATAACCGTATTCCGACGCTTAGTCAAACTGCATATTGTCCTATTGATTCTAATAAAGAAGTTATCCAGGGCCAGTTTTACCAGACAGAAGTACAACTAGTATGATTAACTCCAAATCAAAATTAGTAGTAACCGTTTTGAGGATGAGTCCATTGTACACGTTATATCATCTGCTTCGATGAAAATTTTTCAGGAAAAAACTCTAACAAATTTCAGAAATTTTTTTAATGATGAAATTAATCTCACAGGAGACTGAAGATTGGCTCTGAGTTATAATGTTTTTCCTAAAAAAATTGAACAAATAGTTAATTGAGATTTGGTTGCTTTCAGTCCCAGGGGATATGAGGTATCGCAAAACCGCGCAACTGGATCTAATGTCATTTGTTGACCCTGCAATGGAAAAAAATAGCGTTTATGGCCGGCATTTATGATATAGTTGCTCAAATTTTAGAAACTCATTTTTGGTGAATACGAGGGAATTACCTTTCCAAGTGAAGAAATACCAATTGAAGTTGGCTTTAAAATTATTTCAGATGGTTACGGAATTCATATTGGATAAAAACTGATTACCACAACTGCGAACAGATTAATGAAAATTGATGATACAAAGCCTATTTTGGTGATTCTCCTGCAGACCTTTGCGCTGCAAAGCATTTAATTTTTATTTACACAAGCATTAATGATTATCAGTATGTGGGTGATGCAACAGCACCATTGTTAAGTGTCATTGATAAAAATCAACGTTTGAAAAACGGGAGCTTTTATGAGTTAGAGCCCACTCACCGGATAGTTTTCACAATTTTAGACTACAAAAAACTACTTTTGAACAACATTCAATTAATATCAATTCAGCTACGAACTGAAACGGGGCCGGTTATTTCCTTTTTCGGGGACTGTTAAAGTTAATTTAATTCACAATGAAAAAAAAATTGGTGATTAAATGGATTCCTACTACGCAAACCAAGCATCATCATTGCCTTACTTTTGGGTCACTATAGACAATGGTGTAGTGGTTTTGGAGCGTTAGCTAGAGGTATTGGACGTGTTGCACTGCCACTTGCTCGGAAGTATGTTTTGCCAGTAGCTAAGCGCATCGGAAAACAACTGTTGCTGCAAAGTGTCCCTGATTTGATGGATGTTATCGGTAAAAAGAAAGCACCAAAGCAAGCTCTAAAGAACACCCTATCAATCACAGTGAAAAAACATACATGTGGATCTTTAGCCCTCCGGATGAGACGAAAACTAAGAATACGAAGGAACTCAAAACAATTAAGCACTGGATTAAAGAAAACAACCAAACGCAAGTTCACCATTTCACGAAAAAGAGTACCCAAAAGAAGTCGGTCGGACTTCTTCGCCAAAGTAACAGATGATGGTTAAGATGTTACCAGCCAAAGCAACGCATATTGTTTTTGGATTTTTTCCAAAACCAGCTCTCCTTTTTACATTTGATTGTAGTTTTTGCCAGACATTGGGACCAGTTTACAGCCCAAATGGACCAATGCTAGAGGTTGGAGTTGCAGGAGAAAGCAACAATTTCATTGATCTCTAATTTTTTTTCTTGAATTCAAGTGCAAGTTTGTACAGTATTCTGACGCTGATTTGAAGTTCGACAACACTGCTGCTGAAGACGTGACCAAAACAGACGCGCCATACATTTGCAACATCGTCTACATTCATTTTTTTCCGATTGTACAGTATCTCCTAACGGTTTAAATTTTCAAATACCGTTGGTAACTAGAACCAAAAAGGTTTCATCGAAACCGAGTTTTCTCACAATAAAGTTGCCGAAAGCACCCGGTTGGCATGTCAAGGCTATACTTTTGAAGCAAACCTAGGAGGAATTGCAGCATCCGAAATCACCAGACAAAAAGCTCTATTCAGAGAATCTGCTGATTGTAGATTTTACGGAAATGTGGCGGTTTACTCCTTTACCTGTGATCGACATCTTCTCAAGGTGTAACACTTCGAACTTTTCTGACGATCAATTGACTTGGTTCCATTTTTCTTTAACTTCGGATGACGCTGGAAAATCCTTAAAAAATACAGAAGCTTTCTTATATGAACGGAAAATGCCGCTGAACGATGATTTTGCGTCAGCAAAAGAAAATACTGTGCTGTCCAGTCCAGAATCCTATCCTTAACTAGAAACCATTATTAAAACTTTTCTGGTTTCTGTCGGTTTCCGGAGCTGGAACCAAGTATTTAGAGTTAGAGAACCCATTAGAAGACTCGCCATTTGAACGAAGTTTTCCACGGAAGCAAGTTGCCTAACCCATTTCACTATAAAAAAATTCAATTTGGAACAAATTTGCATTTACGGCATTTACATGCAATGGTCTCCCAGTTTCCGATAGCCCTATTCAACTGATGATTCAAAAAGTGTTACTTTAATACCATTTCAGATCTAGCCGAATACGACAATGGACATGGAATCAGTCTAGAAGAATACAAAAATCGTTTTTTTTATGGTTTTTGATCTGACGAGTACCCGGCTTGCGTCTCATCATTTTCTCCACCTTGAACTCACAAATTTTTCTGTATTAAATGAACTAATGTTTTCTGCAACCTTGGCCCATAATGTAGAAACATTCATCATTGGAGAAAAAGCAAGTACCATTTATATTGATTCGGCGCAAAAGTTTTCAAAAAATCATATCTTAACAAACTAATGGACCGGAACTAAAATAAAAATTTCGTGGAGTTTACGCGGTTGATAATTTGCCAACCGACTATACTGACAACAGCTTCATTATAGTCAAAAGTTCAACCTCTGCATCAACTGAGACCCATTGGATTCTTCTCTGCCAACAAGATTAAAAATCAATTTTTGCAGATCCCTTAGGCCAAATTCTATCGTCATACAAACACTTGCAGAGCAGAATTGCCTCAAACTTTAATGTTAATTCTGTATATGAGTTACTGAGAAACCAATCTATACAGAAACAAAGCTCAATTTTGTGTGACTAATTTTGTATTTTTATTGCTCATATTATTTCGCGTGGACAAAAACTTGTAAAAATGAGTGATATTGATTTGCTTCGTTTTGTGCTTCATATGATGTTCTAACATTACTGACCTATATTGAAAAAGTTTAATTCTTTCTTCATAAAGGAAACAAACACACAGAACATCAGACTCAATATCTAACTTTCCATATCCAGTAATAAAAATATTTATTATGACAAAAAGCACCAACTTGCAGTCCAGAGAGAATCGATTGAAATCTTTTCTGAGTTTCAGTTGTTAGTTGGTCAGTTTGTATTGGTTGATTTTTCTGCTTCGATGCATGTACTTCCAAACTTTTATATCCGGCAAAGTTTTTTTATAAACATATTGGTTGACTTTTGTTTGAGAGACTTTTCTTAAGCATTGGCAAACGCTTTTGTACAGAAGCAGTAGTGTCTTTGAAACATTCGTTGACATTGCTTTTATTGTACTCCAATGCCAGCAAGAGTTTCTGGAAAACAACTCCCTTTGCGTCCAGTGTATCCGAAGGTTAGAACAGATGATACTTGAAGGTTGTAAAAAAAAGACATAGAATGTAGTGGTTTTGGAGCGTTAGCTAGAAGTATTGGACGTGCTTCACTGCACTTGCTCGGAAGTCTGTTTTGCCAGTAGCTAAGCTCATCTGAAAAGAACTGTTGCTGCAAAGTGTCCCTGATTTGATGGATGTTATCGGTAAAAAGAAAGCACCAAAGCAAGCTTTAAAAAACCCTATCAATCACAGTGAAATAACAAACAAATGGATCTTTAGACCTCCGAATGGAACGAGAATGCGAAGGAATTCAAAACACTTAAGCACTGGACCAGAGAAAACAACCAAACGCAAATTCTCTATTTCACGAAAAAGAGAACCCTCCATTTCACGAACAACACACACAACACACCTATTGTTTACTAACTATCTACAACACTTTGTTTCTGTTTTTCTAAAAAAATTAAAACAATTCTTGAGCAGAAACAACAGAAGCTTTTCTCTTTCTCAAGGTAATGTGTCCTGACTGACGCTGACCGATAGAATTCAGCCTCCAATATTTTCAACAAATCATTAAGTGTTTGAAATTTTTTTCGAAGATATAAAAAACGCTGAAGCTTTGTCGTATACATTAACTCAGTAATTTTCAACTCAATGTTAATTTCGATATTAACAATTAAAAAATCCATGGTATGATATATCAGGTGGTATTTATTTAATTAAATCAATGTAGGGTTTTACGGTTCAGCGGAACAGTCTAATTTTTAGAAATTCAAATAAGTTTTTTGCTATGTTCTTTTCTTGAAGTGCGACTTTTTTGTATACTTTCTTCAGTTATGAAGGATCAGTCACAAACTTAAATGCTCTCTTGTCAAAAATGCAGCTTTTTTGTTTATTCAATGTATGACTTCTGATTCTAATTGCATTTAATTGATAGATATGAAACGCAAACTTTTAAAAATTTCTAATATGAAGGATTGTATAGCGTAATTACTGACTGGTTGACAATGGCGTTGCACTATGTGTATCTATAATATCAACTTTATAGAAATATGCTTGCCTAAAAAATTCTATAGTGTGTACCTTAATGGAAACAAACACTTTACAACGTACCTACATTATCCAAAAAAACTGAAGTTTTACTCTATAAAATTGTTTTCGTATGTTTATTCAGAGTCACATGTTGTTGCAGTTGTCTGGAATTAAACAACCTTTACTGAATCCTTACGTTTCACAAATTTGTATAGACTAAAAACTGCTGGGATAGCTTGCCAGAAGGACAATGTGTCAATTGAGTTTCATTTTAACCTTAGTTTCGGCTCAGGATGTGTTCACAGTTAAGACTGTAACTTTCTACTTGCTATTCATCAAAAGTTTAGCGCTACATGATTTTGCAATTTTAGTTATATTAACGTCTTCCTAATTTTGTTGAATTTCATTTGGTCATTGTTTGTCTGAAGAAAATTAAAAATAAATCAACCTCAAAAAACGTTTCTAAGCAAAATTAAGTGAAACAGTCTTGTGGGATTTGAGAGCTCACACAAAAACCTTAAATTTAGGTGTTTAGGTGAACAAATTTTGTTTGTTTTCAATGTCTGGTTACACTCAATGGGCACCAGAGAAGTACTTTTGTGGAATTTGAAACAAAAATCTTCTTTCTTAGTGTTCAACAACCGGAGACGGTATGGCTTTGGCTAAGCAAGTATAACAAAAATGTGAAACATGGCCGATCACTTTACCTAAAAGTTGAACCATTGAGTTCGAGTTCAAGTTTGTGAACTAAAAATGGTATTCAAGAATAATTGACTTTTAAAAAAATACTTCTTTCTTAGCATTCAAAACACAACAATCGGAGGCGGTAAGGATTTCGATAAGTAATTTTATTAAAATGGTGATGCTTGGTCAATCGCTCTACAAAAAATGGAGGTTTTGAGTTCGTGTTTGAAATTTTGATCCAATAAGAATATTCAAGGATAATTGACTTTGAAAAAAGACTACTTTTAGTTTTAAAAACACAATAATCGGTGACCGTGTAGCTTTGGATTACCAATTATAATAAAATGTGAAAACTTGGCCAATCATTCAAGTCAAAGTTTGAGTTTGAGTTTGAGTTCGTGATCTAAAACTAGTATTCAAGGGATAATTACGTCATAACACTTGTTGAGTTATATATTTGCGAACGCAAAACAATTGAAATACGTTCTCACAATCTATTTAAACTACAGCTATATATGTGTCTAAAAAGTGAAGGAGTCTTTCAGGTTTTACGAAGCGTTTTGATATACTTTACTATATTATTTAGACTATTTTCACATGGTCTCTTATGCAACCTTTACTGCACGAGTCCTACAAGCATTCCTGAAGAGTATAATTTTGCATTTTTTAATAGAAAAAGTACACAAAAAACGCACGATTTTCCGAAATCAGCAGTGTTGACAAATTTTTGAAAAGAGCGGTCAGTGCAACTTTTTGAAATGATTAATTTTCCCTGAAGAATGTTCTGCTAATGAACTTTAAAAATTGCAAAAAAAAACTAATATGGAGATACTTTTAAGTCATTGCCACATTAAGTAACAGTTAACACAAATAACTTTGATTTTTGCTAACAAAAAAAACCGTCAACACAGAGAGTAGAAAATAATTTAGGAGCTTTGATACCATCGTCAATCTGACAATTATATTTCTACATTCATTTGGCCGATTTTTAAAATTTTTCAGTGTTTAAACACTGTAACGCATAGCGCATAAAGTTCAAAGTTTAAAGTATTCAAAATTTTCGGAAATCAGTGTTTTATTTTTCTATGTGTTAATATTGTATTGTAATATTAGTATTCTTGGCTTTGTGTAATTCGTTTTGATGTTATCTTTCCGGAAAGGGTTTTTGTGTTTTCAAATGTTTGTTTGTTATGGATCCTATGAAGAATCGATATGAGTTATTTCAACCGAGTCAAAGACAAAAAACAATTGTCAAAAACAAATACTGGTCATAGAGACAATCGGCCTAATAACATTTTCTTTTAAAGCAGTATTTTAATTTTCTCTGAGCTTAAAAAATATGGGAAATATAAAAAACTGTCTAGGAAAAAAGTTCCAGGTGGAATTTTACTACTGCGTGTTTTGCTAATTGCCACTATTGTAAAAAAACCATTTTATTTTAACATGATTTTCATCTTCATAAAAATTTTTATCCTCTATAACAATAAATGGCAGAATCATTATGTACATGAAAAAGCTTTTTTTCTCGAGTAATCATATAGAAAAATCTTAATCTTCAAAAAAGCTTGGTTGATCTGCAATTTACGCTATGAAAACGAATCAGTGGCCTTACAGATAGTATGAAACTAAAATATTTTTTTATGGCGCTCGAAATAGGAAACATCTAACAGAACTGCAAAATTAACAAAGGTAAGAAAAGAAACGTTTTTTCATGTCAACTTTGTTTTTATGTTTGAAAGACTTTATATAAAACAATGCCTAGCTAACATAAAAAAAACTAAGATTATGCAAAGCAAAGTTTTATAAGTTGTCAAACAATATGTTTATATACAAGCTGCTTTTTCATTACTTCTTTAACAAATTTGTACTTCTAAGACCTCAATAGTTTGCCTTGAGGAAACTCATAGGAGAACGGACATGTATTCACTTCTTGCATCTATTGGAAATTTCGTTCTGATTCGTTAAATGATTACTATTCATGATACCATAGCTTTATGGATTAAGGAAGTTTTGCGTCCGCGTTAATAAATACTTAGTTAGCAGGGAACTTCTTATCGCTCGTCAAAATAAACCAAATCAATACTAAGCAAAATCGAAAGTTTTTTAAAAATAACTTGATATTAGACCTATGACTTTGGAACCAGTACTATATAAACTAGAAGCAATTGTAACCATGAATGCCAAAAAAGAAGGCCAATAGGTAAAATTAAATGATTTTGATTTGTCCTGCTTATTCCATTGCTTTATTTAAGTTAACGTAAATTAGCTTAAATGGAGCGCAATGGGGGTCGAAATGTACTCCCTAATAAAGAAATGCATGTCCATGTACTCACTCTTTTTTCATCTCAACGTTTCCTGTAACACAGTAGAGTACATGTATA
Source organism: Convolutriloba macropyga (assembly GCF_964194025.1). Classification (NCBI taxonomy): domain Eukaryota; kingdom Metazoa; phylum Xenacoelomorpha; order Acoela; family Convolutidae; genus Convolutriloba; species Convolutriloba macropyga. Next base: position 14,966 of record NW_027449564.1, on the reverse strand, counting down.
TACGCCTCCTTGATCAGAGACAAGAGAATACTTAAGCAAGCTAATAAAAGTGCATTTAGCCGGAAATATAATGCACGAATTTTGCAGAGCGACTGAACTTCTCATAAACACAGTGCAATTCTTCTGCTTTATACGTAGCAATCAGATCAAAACCTTGAAATGTCCAGGTCTGAGGTACTTAAGAGAAACTTCAATTTATTTTACAAATGAAAAGGAATAAGAATTAGTCTAACAGATTTAACAACTGAGTTCTCCTCGAAATATTATTGGTCTTCATTGGAAACTATAAGGCTAATTGGGCTAATAGAACGAGTGCTGAAATCCCGGCCAACGGCTTGAATTTACTTTTAACTGAATGATTTGCTTCTCAATATAACATTTTAGCGTTTTCATTATTGACTTGTATTCCATTCAGTTAGTGTATGCTAAAACCGAAAACTGCTGGTTTATAACTTATGATGTATCATATCCTAACGCAATTTGAAGGCTAATTTCAACGCACAATTGTCTATCAAACTCGGTATGAAAACAATATTGCTTGTATACAACAACGGAAGGACAGTTCTATTTCATGCTGAGCTACTTTCGATCATTGCCTCATACCCAAAATTTTTTTGATTTTGATACTACATTACATAATATAACCAAAGAAGAAGACTTTATCAACAACTCAGCCCCCTCGGCAATTGAAAACTTCTCAGAATATACCTAATTCTTTGACTTCTGACATAGGGTAACTTCCCATGGACATAAAGAGGATTTGGCGCAGTTATGATTTCGAATGTATTTCGCGGCTTTAGAAGATTTGGAATATCTGTAGAAAAAGCTAGAATCTTGCAGAATTAAAACCATACTAACTACTATTCACAATAAAAGTGATCATACTACATCCGATGATAACAGAGAGACCGTGATAACTTCCATCTTAGAACGATTACCTAGTCTTCTTGAAGAAAACTCAAAACTTGAAGAAAACTTCCAGAAACTTAGCACTGAGCCATCGTCTAACAATGCACTACAAAAGTGGAGCCATTTTCGTGTTGTTCGAGGATATATACTTCATAGTGGAAATTTTCCAAAAAGAATGAGATTGGATGGAAAAGTGAGGTGTTCATGCGACAATAACAACTAGTACTGAAAAAGTCTTGTCGATGAAAGCTTATGAACTAGACGTTGGTTTCCGATATTGAATTGTTTCCATTTATAACCTATTATTTTGAAATGCTGTGCATTATTAAACTTCGTTGTGTGTGCTTATTATCCAAATTTTATAGCTGAAAAACCACTCCTTTAAACTACAATTTGTTGATTCAACATTATCCACGTCAGAGAAACGGGAAACAGTCTGCGACCTGTTTAAAGGATTAGGAAATCAGAAATTTGTTGTAGAGTAGGATCCCAAAAAAGGAGATTTTTTTTTCTGAAAATGTTGAAACGGATACGCGCAAGAGTCGACATTTTAAAGAGCTGACGTTAGAAAACGCCCGACTTGTTTTGATTTAAATAGAGCCGAAATCAAAATGTTAATTCACCTAAATTGTTAGTTGATTACTAAGAAAAGTACCTGAGTGGGTTAATTGGTCTCATGTTCGGGTATGATAGTTTCATATCAAGTCCCAAGAGCCGCAGAGGCATGGCCATGGTCTGCGATGATTTCAAGATAATTATTTTTTAATTTGCTTTCAGTGTCCTATACTAGAAGATACTAGACACTCTTTTCTCAAATACTCGGTTAAGAATGTTGAAAAATTCAATAGTCTCAGTTCAAAAGTCAAATTATTGGCGCAAAATTAATCTTAAATTATCAACTATTATTTTAAATAAAATGTCGGCTCTCTTTTAAATCGGCTCTTTTCACTTCGGCTCTCTTACAAGTCACCGGTTGAAACAAAAATTCAACCTGACCACTTAAATTTTTATGAATAAAAAACTATATTGTGAGAATTTCAGTTTGCTCTGCCAAAATCTTGCATAATATTTTCGGCTAAAAGCACTTTTGTTAGTTTGCTTAAGTATTTTCGTGTCTCTGATCAAGAAGGCGTATATACATGTACTCTACTGTGTTGCAGCAAATGTTGAGATAAAAAGAGGATGAGTACATGGGCTTGCATTTCTTTATTAGGGAGTACATTTCGACCCCCACTGCGCCCCATTAAAGCAAAATAACGTTAACTTCAACAAAGCAATGGAATAAGCAGGACAAATCAAATTCATTTAAACTCACCTATTGGTCTTCTTTTTTGACCATCGTGGTTACAATTGCTTCGAGTTTATATAGTAACTGGTTCCAAATTCATACGTTTATTATCAAGTTATTTTTACAAAACTTTCGATTTTGCTTAATATTGACGTGGTTTATTTTGACGAGCGATAAGAAGTTCCCTGCTAACGTTTTCTGTTAGTAGATAACATACATGTTTTGCTCAAAGGCTCAATTTGAACAATAGACGTTAGTATGCACTAGTGTTTTCTGTATGCATGTGCAACAACTTGTGTTTGTCTTAGAACATTTGGTTTTCACAGAATTCCTTCAGTTGTTTTTTAAGTTATGTGTCAATTTGAAGTATTTCAGTATGTTATTCAATTAATTCATAAAAAATTAAAACATAAGTTTTTATTAACGCGGACGCAAAACTTCGTTAATCCATAAAGCTATGGTGTCATAAATATTAAGCATTTAACGAATGAGAACGAAACTACCAATAGATGCAAGAAAAGAATACATGTCCGTTCTCCTATGAGTTTCCTCAATTCAAACTATTGAGGTCTTAGAAGTACAAATTTGTTAAAGAAGTAATGAAAAAGCAGCTTGTATATAAACATATTGTTTGACATCTTATAAAACTTTAGTTTGCATAATCTAAGTCTTTTTTATGTCAGCTAGGCATTGTTTTATATAAAGTCTTTCAAACAAAAAAAACAAAGATGACATGAAAAAACGTTTCTTTTCTTACCTTTGTTAAATTTGCAGTTCTGTTAGATGTTTCCTTTTTTTGAGTGCCATGAAAAAAATAGTTTCAAACTAGCTGTGATACCACTGATTCGTTTTCATAGCGTAAATTGCAGATCAATCAAGTTTTATCAATTAGCAAAACACGCAGTAGTAAAATTCCACCTGGAACTTTTTTCAGAGACAGTTTTTTATATTTCTCACAATTTTTAAGCTCAGAACAAATTAAAATACTGCATTAAAAAATCTGAAAATGTTATTGGGTCGATTGCCTCTATAACCAGTATTTGTCTTTGGACAATTGTTTTTGTCTTTGACTCAGTTGAAAGAACTCAAATCGACTCTTCATAGGATCCATAACAAACAAACATTTGAAAAAATAGAAACCTTTCCGGAAAGATAACATCAAAACGAATTACACAAAGCCAAGAATACTAATATTATAATACAATATTAACACATAGAAAAAAGAAACACTAATTTCCGAAAATTTTAAAAACTTTAAACTTTGAACTTGATGCCCTATGGGTTACAGGGTTTAAACACTGCAAATCTTTTTCAACTCTGCCAAATGAGTGTAGAAATATACTCGTCAGATTGACGATGGTATCAAAGCTCCTAATCTGATTTCTACTGTCTGTGTTGACGGTTTTTTATGGTAGCAAAAATCAAAGTTATTTGTGTTAACTGTTGATTAATGTGGCCATGACTTAAAAGTATCTCCATATTAGTTTTTTTGCAATATTTAAAGTTCATTAGCAGAACATTCTTCAGGGAAAATTAATCATTTCAAAAGTTGCACTGACAGCTTTTTCAAAAATTGCTGATAAAATTTGTCAACACTGCTGATTTCGGAAAATCGTGCGTTTTTTCTGTACCTTTTCTATTAAAAATTGCAAAATTATACTCTTCAGGAATGCTTGTAGAACCCGTGCAGTAAAGATTGCGTAATAGACCATGTGAATATAGTCTAAATAATATAGTAAAGTATATCAAAAAGCTTAGTAAAACCAAAAGGACTCCTTCACTTTTTTGACACATATATAGCTGTAGTTTAAATAGATTGTGAGAACGTATTTCAATTGTTTTGCGTTCGCAACCATATAAAACAACAACTATTATCCCTTGAATTTGACGTAATTATCCCTTGAATGATAGTATTAGATCACAAACTCAAACTCAAACTCAAACTCTGACTTTAAAACAGAAAGATAGGCCAAGTTTTCTCTTTTTATTATATTTGGTAATTCAAAGTTAGACGGTCAAGGATTATTGTAATTTTATTACTAAAGGTAGTCTTTTTTCAAAGTCAATTATCCTTGAATAGTGTTTCTAGATCAAAAATTCAAACAAAAACTCAAAACCTCCATTTTTCTGTAGAGCGATCGACCAAGCATCACCATTTTAATAAAATTGCTTATCGAAATCCATACCGCCTCCAATTGTTGAGTTTTGAATACTAAAAAAGATTTTTTTAAAGTCAATTATCCTTGAATACTTTTTTAGATCAAAAAATCGAACTCGAACTCAATGTTTCAACTTTTAGGTAAAGTGATCGGCCATGGTTCACATTTTTATTATACCTGCTTATCCAAAGCCATACCGTCTCCGGTTGTTGAACACTAATTCAGAAAATTTTTGTTTCAAATTCCGCAAAAAGTACTTCTCTGGAACCATTTGGTGCCCATTGAGTGTGAGCAGACGTTGAAAACAAACAAAATTTGTTCACCTAAACACCTAAATTTAAGGTTTTTGTTTGAGCTCTCAAATCCAACAAGACTGTTTCACTTAATTTTGCTGAGAAACGTTTCATGAGGTTAATTTATTTATAATTTTCTTCAGATAAACAATGACCAAATGAAATTCAACAAAACTAGGAAGAACATAATATAACAGAAACTGCAAAATCAAGTAGTGCTAAACTTTTGATGAAAAGCAAGTTCACAATTACAGTCTTAGCTGTGAACACATCCTGAGCCGAAGCTAAGGTTAATATGCAACTCAATTAACACATGGTCCTTCTGGCAAGCTATCCCAGCAGTTTTCAGTTTACACAAATTTTTGAAACGTAAGGATTCAACAAAAGTTGTTTAATTCCTCACAATTGCAACAACAGGTGACTCTGAATAAACATACGAAAACAATTATATAGAGTAAAACTTCAGTTTTTTGAATAATGTAGGTACGCTGTAAAGTGTTTGTTTCTATTATGGTACACACTATAGAATTTTTGAAGCTAGCATAATTCTATAAAGTTGATATTATAAACAGACATAGTGCAACGCCATTGTCAACCAGTCAACGTTTACTCTATACAATCCTTTATATTAGAAATTTTTAAAAGTTTGCATTTCATATCTATCAATTAAATGCAATTGGAATCAGACGTCATACATTGAATAAACAAAACTGTATTTTTGAAAAAAAACAGCATTTAAGTTTGTTACTGATTCTTCATAAGTGAAGAAAGTATACAAAAAAGCCGCACTTCAAAAAAATAGCAAAAAAACTTATTTGAAGTTCTAAAAATTGAACTGGTTCGCTAAACAGTAAAACCCTACCTTGATTTAAATAATTAAATACTACCTGATATATCATACCATGGATTTTTGAATTGTTAATTAAGAAATTAACATTGAGTTGAAAATTACTGAATTAATGTATACGACAAAGCTTCAGCCTTTTTTATATCTGCGAAAAAAACTTCAAACATTTAATGATTTGTTGAAAATATTGGAGGCTAAAGTCTATCGGTCAGCGTCAGTCAGGACACTTTACCTTGAGATAGAGAAAAGCTTCTGTTGTTTCTGCTCAACGAGTCTCTAGAGATAGGAATTGTTGTCATTTTTTAGAAAAACAGAAACACATTGTTGTAGATAGTTAGTAAACAATAGGTAACATTTGAAGGTATTAAAAGGAACTAGTAGCAGGTACTAGTGTAACTTAGAACCAATAAGTAGTTGTAGTAATTAGTAATAGTATCTAGTAGTAGTTGTAGGTAGTACTACTAGGTAGCAGTAATAGTAGATACTAATTGTAGATAGTAGTTGTAGGTAGTAGTAGTGTGCAGTAGCAGCAGTAGGTAGCAGTAGCGTTGTGTTAAAATCCAAAATGTTTACCAGACTGCTTAGCCCAACTATATGTTTTAAAGTTTCTGCTCTTTTTTATTTTCGATTCCTTTCGAGGTACCTCTTGCCAATATTCTATGAAATAGCGGTACGGTAATCACATTTTAAAACATTAACAGAACAATAAGTAATCCAAAACATTAACACAGGGATACTGATTGCAGGAAATTTGATCCAAGGAGCAACTATAGTAAACGTTTTTGATTTCTGTTTTTTTGAGGTGCTCTGGTTACTTACTTGCAGTGTTCAATAGTTGAATTTATCGGAAGCCTTTCCTGAAGAAGGAATTCGCTATTGTTTAATATTTCAGTCCCAGCACGCAATATCCATTACTGCTATTACCAATATGCAAACAAGACCCAAACATTACTGAAGCTGTTTCTAGCAACCCCCACGGATCCATAGTTCGTGCTCGTTCTCGCTTAATTGATCAAGTGGCTAATTAAACTTTAAAAATTTTAGCCCTTTTTACTCTTCCAATGGAAACTACTCTTCTTGTACATCATTATAATTTATGTCTGATTCAAGCTCTTGATGATTTCTTAGATGTACCTCTTCACGAGTCTCTATGAAATATCGTTACGGTAATCACATTTTAAAACGTAAACAGAACAATAAGTAATCCAAAACATTAACACCGTTTTACTATACGCAGTAAATTTGATCCAAGAAGCAACTAAAATGAACCTTTTTGATTTCTGGTTACCTGAGGTGCTCTGGTAACTTACTTGCAGTGTTCAATAGTTGAATTTACCGGAAACATTTTTTGAAGAAGCGATTTGCTATTGTTTAATATTTCAGTCCCAGCAGCAAAATCCATTACTGCTATTACCAATACGCAAACAAGAGCTATACATCAATGAATCTGTTTCTAGCAACCCCCATGGATCCATAGTTCGTGTTCGTTCTTGCTTAATTGATCAAGTGGCTAATTAAACTTTAAAATTTTTAACGCTTTTTACTGTTCCAATGGAAACTCTTCTTCTTGTACATCATTACAGTTTTTGTCTGATTCAAGCTCTTGATGAGTTCTTATCATTCTACTTTTTTTAAGTAAAAAATTCAGCTGCTCCTGCATATCATAGTTTTCCGTTGTCTCAGCAATTTAATTGTTTTTTATCAGAATTTATTCTTTTTACTGAGCTCAATTTATTGTTTATCATCTCTCAACAGTTTATCTCAATTACCTTCTTTCTGTAAATAATCTTGGTCATTCCTAAAAGGGTAGCTGAATAAGTGTGGAAAAATCTATTGTCAGAAAACATTCTCACATCAAAAGTTGTTTTTGTCTCGGGTTGTCACATTCTTCATTTTCTTGCATAGGATTTAAAGACAAAAAGCATGAAATTAAATTTTTCTGTAAACAATCTTGATAGGTTTTAAAATGGTAGCTGCATTGGTGTAGGAAATTTTTTTTACAAAATGCATGCTCTCAACATCAAAATTCGTTATCGTCTCCAATTGTGACATTTTGCTTGTCAATGTTTAAAGGACAAAACATGAGTTTAAAAACTATGGGTTTAACAACAATGGGTTCTTGATAGTTTTTGATATGGTATCTGGATAGGTCTCGGAAAATCTGTTTTCGAAAAGCATGCTCTGAACATCAAAAAATCTTTGTTGTCTCTGGTTGTGACATTTTGCCTGCCAATGTTTAAAGGAAAAAACATGAGTTTAACAACGCTGAAGGTCAAAATCTATTTAAAAGACATAAAATTATTGAATCATGGCCACAAAGAGCAGCATTCTTCTAAACAATTAAAATGCTCTTTAAAGATTTTTTTCTCCCGTGTCACACTTGCATGCATATAAATACAAATTGATTCAGACAGAAATTAATTCAGACATAGATATATACATTCCACCGCATAGATATAGAAAAACATATACACATACAAACAAACTTGTCTTGATATATACACATGAACAATTTCTACACACAAACAAACATTGAAGTTTAAAGTCATTTAATGACATGACTAAACTTAAGCGCCGGTATATTTACTTTTATATACAAACATACATACTTTCAAGATTTTATTCATTAATATATTAAAAAAATGGATTTTATACATTAAATTTTTGTTAATTCATTTCATTCGTTTATTAATTCATACAGGAGAATTTCTTTTTTTGAACATTTGCAAACAAACACACATACTTAATAAGATAGAAACATTCAAAGTTACAATTGTATGAAAAAAGACATGCTTTCCACATCATACAAAAGTATTGTCAGCAAAAACTGCTTCTGGCTGTTCTTTGAGTTATTGCAGACCATTTAGGAAATTGAGTTTTTCATTCCCTACTTGGTTGAACAAATTTAAGTCAACAAAAAATCACTTTTGAGTGCTCTTTTATAGCGCAAAATACCCATCAGATCATTTTAAAACTTCACAACATTTTTGATTTTTTTTCTCAAAACATTGAAATTTTTGTTTCGACCCCCATGCGGCAGAGGTGAAAAAATTGAGGTGAACAAAAAATCACTTTTGAGTGCTCTTTCATTGCGCAAAACCCATTACAGACCATTTTATGACTTTGAAAATATTTGAAAATTTTTTCGAAAGTTTTTTAAAATTTTACCTTTAAAAGTTTGCGCGGCAAAATGAGTTTCTAAAATTCCTCACAAAACCAAATTTACACGTAATTTCTTCTGAAGTTTTAAAACCGACGAAAACCGACGTTTCTTACTTTTAAAACTGACGACAACCGACGCTTCTAACGTTTTAAAACCGACGAAAATCGACGATTCTTACATTTAAAACAGACGAAAACCGACGCTTCTGACATTTAAAACCGACGAAAACCGACGTTTCTTGCGTTTAAAACCGACGAAAACTGACGCTTCTGACGTTTTAAAACCGACGAAATCCAACGTTTCGTTTGTTTAAAACCGACGAAAACCGACGCTTCTGACGTTTTAAAACCGACGAAAACCGACGCTTCTTGCGTTTTGAAACCGACGAAAACCAACGCTTTTGATGTTTTGAAACCGACGAAAACCGAAGATTCTTACGTTTAAAACCGACGAAAACCGACGCTTCTGACGTTTTAAAACCGACAAAAACCGACGATTCTTATGTTTAAAACCGACGAAAACCGATGCTTCTGACGTTTTAAAACCGACGAAAACCGACGCTTCTGACGTTTTAAACCGACGAAAACCGACGTTTCCTACGTTTAAAACTGACGACAACCGATGCTTCTGACGTTCTAAAACCGACGAAAACCAACGTTTCTTACGTTTAAAACCGACGAAAACCGACGCTTCTGGAGTTTTAAAACCGACGAAAACCGACGTTTCTTACGTTTAAAACTGACGACAACCGACGCTTCTGAAGTTTTAAAACCGACGAAAACCGACGTTTTTTACCTTTAAAACTGACGACAACCGATGCTTCTGACGTTTTAAAACCGACGAAAACCAACGATTCTTACGTTTAAAACTGACGACAACCGACGCTTCTGACGTTTTAGAACCGACAAAAACCGACGATTCTTACATTTAAAAGCGACGAAAACCGACGCTTCTGACGTTTTAAAACCGACGAAAACCGACGCTTCTTACCTTTAAAACTGACGACAACCGATGCTTCTGACGTTTTAAAACCGACGAAAACCAACGATTCTTACGTTTAAAACCGACGAAAACCGACGCTTCTGACGTTTGAAAACCGACAAAAACCGACAATTCTTATGTTTAAAACCAACGAAAACCGATGCTTCTGACGATTTAAAAACCAACAAAAACCGACGCTTCTGACGTTTTAAACCGACGAAAACCGACATTTCTTACGTTTAAAACTGACGACAACCGATGCTTCTGACGTTCTAAAACCGACGAAAACCAACGTTTCTTACGTTTAAAACCGACGAAAACCGACGCTTCTGAAGTTTTAAAACCGACGAAAACCGACGTTTCTTACGTTTAAAACTGACGACAACCGACGCTTCTGACGTTTTAAAACCGACGAAAACCGACGATTCTTACATTTAAAACCGACAAAAACCGACGCTTCTGAAGTTTTAAAACCGACGAAAACCGACGTTTCTTACGTTTAAAACTGACGACAACCGACGCTTCTGAAGTTTTAAAACCGACGAAAACCGACGTTTTTTACCTTTAAAACTGACGACAACCGATGCTTCTGACGTTTTAAAACCGACGAAAACCAACGATTCTTACGTTTAAAACTGACGACAACCGACGCTTCTGACGTTTTAGAACCGACAAAAACCGACGATTCTTACATTTAAAAGCGACGAAAACCGACGCTTCTGACGTTTTAAAACCGACGAAAACCGACGTTTCTTACCTTTAAAACTGACGACAACCGATGCTTCTGACGTTTTAAAACCGACGAAAACCAACGATTCTTACGTTTAAAACCGACGAAAACCGACGCTTCTGACGTTTGAAAACCGACAAAAACCGACGATTCTTATGTTTAAAACCAACGAAAACCGATGCTTCTGACGTTTTAAAACCAACAAAAACCGACGCTTCTGACGTTTTAAACCGACGAAAACCGACGTTTCTTACGTTTAAAACTGACGACAACCGATGCTTCTGACGTTCTAAAACCGACGAAAACCAACGTTTCTTACGTTTAAAACCGACGAAAACCGACGCTTCTGACGTTTTAAAACCGACGAAAACCGATGCTTCTGAAGTTTTAAAACCGACGAAAACCGATGCTTCTGAAGTTTTAAAACCGACGAAAACCGACGTTTCTTACGTTTAAAACTGACGACAACCGACGCTTCTGACGTTTTAAAACCGACGAAAACCGACGATTCTTACATTTAAAACCGACGAAAACCGACGCTTCTGACGTTTGCAAACCGACAAAAACCGACGATTCTTATGTTTAAAACCAACGAAAACCGATGCTTCTGACGTTTTAAAACCAACAAAAACCGACGCTTCTGACGTTTTAAACCGACGAAAACCGACGTTTCTTACGTTTAAAACTGACGACAACCGATGCTTCTGACGTTCTAAAACCGACGAAAACCAACGTTTCTTACGTTTAAAACCGACGAAAACCGACGCTTCTGACGTTTTAAAACCGACGAAAACCGATGCTTCTGAAGTTTTAAAACCGACGAAAACCGATGCTTCTGAAGTTTTAAAACCGACGAAAACCAACGATTCTTACGTTTAAAACCGACGAAAACCGACGCTTCTGACGTTTGAAAACCGACAAAAACCGACGATTCTTATGTTTAAAACCAACGAAAACCGATGCTTCTGACGTTTTAAAACCAACAAAAACCGACGCTTCTGACGTTTTAAACCGACGAAAACCGACGTTTCTTACGTTTAAAACTGACGACAACCGATGCTTCTGACGTTCTAAAACCGACGAAAACCAACGTTTCTTACGTTTAAAACCGACGAAAACCGAAGTTTCTTACGTTTAAAACCGACGAAAACCGACGCTTCTGACGTTTTAAAACCGACGAAAACCGATGCTTCTGAAGTTTTAAAACCGACGAAAACCGACGTTTCTTACGTTTAAAACTGACGACAACCGACGCTTCTGACGTTTTAAAACCGACGAAAACCGACGATTCTTACATTTAAAACCGACGAAAACCGACGCTTCTGACGTTTTAAAACCGACGAAAACCGACGTTTCTTACGTTGAAAACTGACGAATCGACGCTTCTGACGTTTTAAAACCGACGAAAACTGAAGATTCTTACATTTAAAACCGACGAAAACCGACGCTTCTGACGTTTTAAAACCGACGAAAACCGACGTTTCTTACGTTTAAAACTGACGACAACCGACGCTTCTGACGTTTTAAAACCGACGAAAACCAACGTTTCTTACGTTTAAAACCGACGAAAACCGACGCTTGTGACGTTTTAAAACCGACGAAAACCGACGTTTCTTACGTTTAAAACCGACGAAAACCGACGCTTCTGACGTTTTAAAACCGACGAAAACCAACGTTTCTTACGTTTTGAAACCGACGAAAACCAACGCTTCTGATGTTTTGAAAACGACGAAAACCGAAGATTCGTACGTTTAAAACCGACGAAAACTGACGCTTCTGGCGTTTTAAAACCGACAAAAACCGACGATTCTTATGTTTAAAACCGACGAAAACCGCAGCTTCTGACGTTTTAAAACCGACGAAAACCGACGCTTCTGACGTTTTAAACCGACGAAAACCGACGTTTCTTACGTTTAAAACTGACGACAACCGATGCTTCTGACGTTTTAAAACCGACGAAAACCAACGATTCTTACGTTTAAAACCGACGAAAACCGACGCTTCTGAAGTTTTAAAACCAACGAAAACCGACGTTTCTTACGTTTAAACTGACGACAACCGACGCTTCTGACGTTTGAAAACCAACAAAAACCGACGCTTCTGACGTTTTAAACCGACGAAAACCGACGTTTCTTACGTTTAAACTGACGACAAACGATGCTTCTGACGTTCTAAAACCGGCGAAAACCGACGATACTTACATTTAAAAACGACGAAAACCGACGCTTCTGACGTTTTAAAACCGACGAAAACCGACGCTTCTGAAGTTTTAAAACCGACGAAAACCGACGTTTCTTACGTTTAAAACTGACGACAACCGACGCTTCTGACGTTTTAAAACCGACGAAAACCGACGATTCTTACATTTAAAACCGACGAAAACCGACGCTTCTGACGTTTTAAAACCGACGAAAACCGACGTTTCTTACGTTGAAAACTGACGACAACCGACGCTTCTGACGTTTTTAAAACCGACGAAAACCGACGATTCTTACATTTAAAACCGACAAAAACCGACGCTTCTGACGTTTTAAAACCGACGAAAACCGACGTTTCTTACGTTTAAAACCGACGAAAACCGACGCTTCTGACGTTTTAAAACCGACGAAAACCAACGTTTCTTACGTTTTGAAACCGATGAAAACCAACGCTTCTGATGTTTTGAAAACGACGAAAACCGAAGATTCTTACGTTTAAAACCGACGAAAACTGACGCTTCTGACGTTTTAAAACCGACGGAAACCGACGCTTCTGAGGTTTTAAACGACGAAAACCGACGTTTCTTACGTTTAAAACTGACGACAACCGATGCTTCTGACGTTTTAAAACCGACGAAAACCAACGATTCTTACGTTTAAAACCGACGAAAACCGACGCTTCTGAAGTTTTAAAACCAACGAAAACCGACGTTTCTTACGTTTAAAACTGACGACAACCGACGCTTCTGACGTTTTTAAACCTACGAAAACCGACGATTCTTACATTTAAAACCGACGAAAACCGACGCTTCTGACGTTTTAAAACCGACAAAAACCGAAGTTTCTTACGTTTAAAACTGACGACAATCGACGCTTCTGACGTTTTAAAACCGACGAAAACCGACGATTCTTACATTTAAAACAGACGAAAACCGACGCTTCTGACGTTTTAAAACCGACGAAAACCGACGTTTCTTACCTTTAAAACTGACGACAACCAACGATTCTTACGTTTAAAACCGACGAAAACCGACGCTTCTGAAGTTTTTAAAACCGACGAAAACCGATGTTTCTTACGTTTAAAAATGACGACAACCGACGCTTCTGACGTTTTAAAACCAACGAAAACCGACGATTCTTACATTTAAAACCGACGAAAACCGACGCTTCTGACGTTTTAAAACCGAGGAAAACCGACGTTTCTTACGTTTAAAACTGACGACAACCGACACTTCTGACGTTTTAAAACCGACGAAAACCGACGACTCTTACGTTTAGAACCGACGAAAACCGACGCTTCTGACGTTTTAAAACCGACGAAAACCGAGGCTTCTGATGTTTTGAAACTGACGAAAACCGACGATTCTTACGTTTAAAACCAACGAAATCCGACGATTCCAGCGTTTGAATACCGATCAAAAGACGAAAAAAAACGAAAGGGCATTGATCGGTTTTGGCGAAGTAAAACCGACGAAAACCGACGATTTATTATGTGTGATTCCAACGAAATTCTCAACGCGGGTTCCCTAGTTTTCGACTCAACTGATGAGAAAGAAAATGGTTTTCCCAACATTAAAAAGTATGAAAAACTGCGCTCCAGATAATACTGCACTTTGCATATAGTCTGGCTGGATAAAAAATAACGCTGTTTATGCCCTGACAAACGAAGGTTTCAATGCAGGCCCAATTTTGTCAGTGATTTTGGTCAGAGTCAAGTAATCTTTACTAAACTTACGGGTCTTTCCGATTATATCCCCCAACCCCCCCCCCCCCCCCCCGCGCGTAGTGGTCAGATAACCTATACCTCCCAGTCATGGTAAACATACCATAGAGGGGGGGGGGGGCTATGTTTTCATGGGGGGGGGGCTTTAATGGGTAAGACCCAAACTTACCACTATGGGTCTCGAGAAGTCTGTAGTCAGTCATAATCAATTCACAAATAGCCCAATGCTCATTATGATTGAAGGACTTGCAGTAGTCGTGTTTTATACATTGCTGCCCACATCGGGTTTCACTCGGAGTCTTATCAATTGTTTCAACTGTAAATTTGGACAAACTTCGGGCATTGATATGTTCTGGTTTTGACTCAAACTGTTGAATCGCCAAAACTGTCCTGTTAATAATCTTATCGGTTAGTTTAGAGATGTATATGACTGGCATCTCCCCCTCCCCAGATTTAGAAATCTACAACTCCGTCACCAGACCCCCAACCACCCCCCCACCTCCTCCCACCTGACCCTCTTTTTTAGTTTTTATAGTGATAAACAGAAATTTGTTATGATATCATTTGATGTCCTCCTAGTGAATGTTGTTACTCCACCAAGGCCTGAAGCAGTCCACAATAGTCCCTAGCTGCCACTAGTTGTTTCAGAGCAATTCTTCCCATGTTAGTTAATTT
>NW_027449563.1:0-19520 GCF_964194025.1 Convolutriloba macropyga | reverse complement strand
AAACTTGCTAAAATATTAATTTTTCAGTTATGATATCCATTACATATGTTATTAATTACCATTTGTAAACACATCAAGAACTTGCTTATTTTGACAAGGGGGAAATGTCGTATAATGGTCTACACAATCTTGATTTTCACCATTTTCGAGCGCAAATCAACGAAACTAACTAAAACCTTAATTTAGTTAATTTTAACATTATGTACTTATAGTTAGATTTCATTTCCCAAGTTGATAAGCGTTTCATTTAGTGCTCATTCATTTTATTGTTTATCTGACCATTCTTTGATCATAAATTTAGTTTTCTGATCTTTGCCGCAATTTGGGTATGCTCCTTTCTGTTTTTATTCAAGTTGAAAATCAAATTGCTGATCAAAATTTCTCTTTATCTCAATTAGATCCTTTTGAATTCTAATACATTGTTCAGCTGACTCTGGTTCAATGGTATCTATTTGCAGTGCAGAAGTACAAAACAAAGTGAGATTTTGCGAACCAAAAACTGAACCCAATACCAGTTGTTAACCTCTACGACATTGCGCAGTCAGCAAACTGCGAACCTCGCAAAAACTCCTTTGTCAATCGAACCAATCAAATCAGCAACAGCGGAACTACCTAATGTCAAAAAGGGCGTTTTCAAGTCAAACTAGCAATCTTAGCTCGAGAAAACATCAATTTGATTTGAATTCTCGAACCCAAACCATTCATTAAAAGTAAAGCTTCCCCCGAAACAAAATAGGAGGCATCGGTCAAAGATGCAAACGAAAAGACAGAAAGAGAGAGACATTTACGAAATAGTCAGTCAAAACCCCAATCAGACCTGATTTCTAAGGGGAATCTTGAACACCCTATTGTCCCCCCATCCTCAATCCCTCCCACGTTTTTTTACAGTTTTAACGTTTAGTCGCACAAAACTGGCACTACGTTTTTTTGTCGCACGATTGTATGAAAAAAAAATTTTGTGCTGCACGATGGTCTGATCAGAATCAGAGGTTTATCGGTTCACGCTATGGTTGCACTACTAGCAGGAATCGAATGATCTCCAATCGATTATGTTTATTGTGTTCCTTGACAGATGATCGTGAAGCTTCACCTTCCAAATTGCATTTGGATTTTGTGAAAAACAATACAATCTCCAGATTCAGTGCAAACAGGTGTTTCTTATTCAAGATTTTTAGACGAAGGTCGTTGAGGGCAAGAAGTAAACTAGATGCTACGACCACATTGCAAAAAATGTACCTATTTTTCTAAAGGAGGTATATGGTTTTTTCTATTTGTTATTTAGTTCTAGTTCAGATTGGTAAAGATTTAACTTTTATCTTGAACGTTAATAATTGAACAATCCACATTTCATTGAGTGATGCGGTAAATAAATTTCAAAGGAAAAAGATCGGATCTTTTCAACAATTGCCCCACCCCTTTTTCAAATGGGGAGGGGGCTCGTCTTGAATAGAATTCAAGCGAGCTATTTAATAACCAGAGACGACTATTAACTTTTCACGCGAGTACAAACTATGTCAAATTGAATGGAATAAAATACACCATGGTATGGCAACTATCCGATCGGGAATACAAACGAAAGGTATTTCCGACTGGCGGGTCAGTGGGCACGCTTCGCGCGAGTTGAGTCTTTGCCGCAATAATCGACCCACGATTTCCGGATTACATCCTTCAGCGCATGAGAGGTATGGCCTTGAATAGCGGTCCTATTTGTGTTCAAACTAATATTCGGCTATCTAAACTGTAGGCCAAGTAATATTGTGGTAAATTATAGCACAGAAGGGGTGGCAATTTTCTACTAGGTACCAAAGGGGGGGGGGGGGGGGGGGGTGGTCCATTGAAAGATCCAAAAGATCGCCAGAAGAAACAGCATCCGTTTGTTATCCAAACGTTAACTGCTTTAGTTTAAGCTTAATGTCAAATTTGCAAATTTTTATACAGAAATTTGCAAATTTTGTAAAATAACGCATTAATTTTACAAATATTTGGGAAACTGATTGTTTTGTCCCTAATCGTTAGTAGTTGGTGGTAGGGTGATTTGAGCACACATATCGTTTATAAGGCGTATTTCAAACATTTTTGAATTGAATTAAGCAATCACAAAGAAACAATTAGGAAAACAAAACACGTTGCTTAACCGCAACGACTTCGGCCAATCATTTGCAAATTTTTGCAAGCTTAACATTATTTTGTAAAATTTTGCGGATTTGACGTTGTGAAGAGATAATTTGCAAATTTTTTAAAATTCGTCATTATCAAGCAAATATTTGCAAATTTGATCTTTTACAAATTTGGCTTTATCGAGCAAAAATAATGCAAATGTTTGCAAATTTGGCATTTGTTGTGAACTAGGGTGTTTCTCTCTGCTTTAATTTTTCTCTATTTAGCATAAACTACCTTGCTGTATTTATTCTCTGATAAACCAACAACGGCCGTTCACTGAGTCATTTGACGAGGGGTTAATGAATTCGTAAGAACAATTGACAATTGGTAACAATAATTGTTTTTTCTATTTCAAAGTAATATTTCAAGTCTTTTTTCTGCAACAGATATTTCTCTCTAAATCGGGGTTGAATAGGTGCTGTTTTTGGTCAAGATGCCTTTAAGTTTTTCTAATTTTTCGTTTTGCTTTATTCCATAGGCAAATTTTTTGACTTCTGATAATTGAAAAAATTATTAGAATTCCCCGTACCGAACTCCCAGTGAAAGTCAATACTGGGCAATCATAAATGCAAGTCTCCCATGTAATTTGTTTTGCTCGCTTTCTTGCTGGAAATTCGCTTCTTTTAAGCGTATAGTAACGTCGCAAACGTTGTTTTTCAACGCGCATGTAGGCGCAGAAAGGAGGGCAAACGTCTTTGGAGCGAGAGATCGTGGGTTCAAGCACCGTACGGAACTTTATTGTTACCCATGGCCCAAGTATGACCATTGTAAAGTCAGACTGAACGCAAGTCTGACTAATCAAAAAATTGACATGAATCAGTCCGTGATTCAGTAATGATGAGGAATTGCATTTACACTGGCCCAGTACTGAAGCTCACTTGGAGTTTGGTACAGGTTATTATTTAATTATTTAACTTAGTGTGGTGTTTAAAGTGGCATCAAAATCAGGATTCAAAGGTTTTCTTAAATTTAGTTTTTTTTCATACCAGACTAACTTTTGACCTGAACTCTAATCGATGGCAAAACGTATTTTACAAATAATGAATCTGTGATTTTAAATGTCTTATTAGCTCTCATTTGTTCGTACAATAGTGTTCAGATTTTTTAAATGAGCTGTCTCAGAATTAGAGGTAGAGGCCTGCTAATTTTATCTTAACATTGGATACAAGTTTTTTATTTCAAAAAATACATTGATTAAAACCCAAAGAATAGTGTGTTTTTTTTATCTAAAACACGTGAAATTCTGTTTTCAAATATTGTCTGTGTGTATTTAAAAGTGGCCCGGGTTGAAGTCCCATTAATAATTCCAATATTCCAACCGTAATTTCGTTATTCCATTAAAGGACCTGCGAAAAATTTTTGTAACAAAATCTCATTGACGCGTCATAAAAATTTTATCGAAAATTGTGAAATCAAGTTGTCATGACAGTGTCATAGAAGCCAAAATCCTCAGAGATGGATGAGAAAAATTTCATGGAAATGTTTCTTTGGCAACAAATTCACTCTTATTGTTACTGCAAGACACAGTGCATCTACAATGTATTAAAAAACAAAATTTGGTCAATAAAAACGGGTTGAACTAGTTGGAACTCTGGTGCAGTGATAGGATGGTTGGCTAATCAGTAACAAATTGCGAGATGGATTCCAAAGGAGGAGAGAAAATTTAAAAGACAAAAATTAGAAGTGAAGCTGCGACGAAGCGAATTTAGAGGTGAACCAGAGTCAACGAAAAAAACGATAAATTAAGGCTTCAGTTTCGTTTTCGAAGATTTTGTTTTTATGTCCAGTTAAAAACGGATATCTCGGTCTGAGAAAAATTTAGAAATGAACAATCGATGAAACACCAATGCAGTTTTTATGAAGTTAGTTTGATCCATGTTAGAATTCAATGGGAGGCCAACTCCGATAGTCAATTATTTTCAAGATGCTTTTATTCTAAAGAGTCAATGATAGTCTCCTACCAAAGTTTTGTCGATTCTATAGACGGTCGCAAAAACTTCTTCAAAACTGATTCGTATGATCTGAAGTTTTTTGCGCGTGTTTTGCCTAAGACTATATCGAATAATAACGCACCAATTCCTATTTTTCGTTATTCTTGGAATTTTTGTTATACTGTGATGAAAATAAATCAACCAGACTTTGTGTTTCTTCATAATTTAAAGCGACAGAACCGACAGTTTCTTTTTAAAACCAAACACATTTAAAAAACCAAATTAACATACGTTTAGTTAACTTTTTAAAACCAAAATTAACATACGTTTAATGTCCAAAAGAAGAGACAATATTATAACAAGAACGAGAAGTGAGAGCTCACGTACTTTTTCTCTAAGTAAATATTACTACCTTGAAAACATTCCTGCATTTAAAAACTTTTCTTGCCTGGATAAGAATCGTTTTTGACCGCAAGTAACAGCTAGAAATTCCTAAAACTTGACTTTTTTCTGAAGTGCCTTTGTCAATGTTCGAGCAAGCATGTAGTGGAATAATCTTGTCTGACAAGAAAAGTCCAAAGAAGCTAACTCGATCAAGTTCCAAGAGAACCAGGATCAGAGCAGAAGCATTTAGTCCAAATTTAAGACTGGCCATAATTCAAACTAATTTGTGACGCGTAACTTCTGAAGGTGACAGCAAACTCACCGGGCAATTGAATACAGTTAGAGTTCTTTGAACCGTGTTACAAATAAAAATCATTTAACATAGCCGTAAGTTTTAAACGATCCTCCCCCGAACAGCGCAGAAAGTATTGCGGGTTACTGAATTATAGAATGAGGCGTCCAATTTTGCCAATATTGATTGAACAGCTTAAGTGGGGTATTCACACTTTCGATTAAACAAAAAATTGTTCAGCTCCATTTTTTTTATTGGAGCCACAAAAGTTAAAGCTAAAAATAGTTTACTTTATGTTCGTTTATTCAGCTTAAACTTTTATTGTTGTAAAGTCAATTAATACGCCCGGTTTGACCAAAAGTTTTAATCATAGAAATTCATATTATGGACCATTGAATTCATAATTCAAAAAAGTTTTAAAAGATTGGTAAAATTATAACTTTGCCATAAATGAAAGTTCTATGACTAAAATTTTTTCATAAATGGACGTTTTATGACTAAAACTTTTCCATAATATGGAAGTTCTATGGTTACTACTCCTCCATAACAACAGAAAGGAGGCATTTAGAGAGTCTTTGATTTTTCGTGAGTCCTCATGAGCTTCTTAAACTACAAGGGAAAACAGTTTTGACTGTTTTTCTTGCTGAATAAGCAAAAATGGAGGCTAAATATAGCTAAAATCTGAAATCCCGGATAGGCCAGGAATATCATAGCACATATTATAGCATCATATCATATTGATACCGCTGCACAATTAACGCATATTCGCTGGAACAAAATACCAAAATCTGACTGCAAAATTCACGATAATGCGCAAATGTTTGCGGGAAACTCCCGTGTAATGTTGCGAATCTTAATCAGCGATAGTTTACAAAAATTGCTATTTTCATCATGCGACTTAGGGTCATGCGACAAACTTTCCCAAGTTGAGTACCAGACATCTCTTATTAGACAACAATAAAGAGGAGTATTGAGAAATTTGCCCAAAAATTACTAAATCTGGATGTCTATTAGAGCGCCCCACGTTCTGGACCATTGTTTATCCAGAGAAGACACTGATCAGAATGATTTTGAAGCGATCGAAAGCTTTAATTGAGCTGGTTTTGATCTCATGAAAGTCTGGCGCATGCCTTTTGCAGCGAGACAATATATTCAGAAGTAGTTGCAAGGAGACAAAATTCAGAGCAGAAACTTCATTTAGAGCACAAAGATGAGTGTTTTTATTGCCAATTTCTATTTTTCATCCAGGTCATCTTACTTCGTCCATTGTAAAATTTGAGCCTATGGGATGGAGATTACATCATTTCTTAGATGGTGTGTGAAGAAGCCGGAAACTTAATTGTTCCGATCCACTTAAGGGGGGAGGGGAGGAACTATATACTCAAATGGGTTTTTTTGTTCAGTCAATTTTCCCCGATCGATATATTCATCGTAGAGAGCTGTGAGTGGTATAATTAGAAAGCCCGTCTAGCGTAGACTATGGAATGAAAAGATTTTTTTTGATTTTCGATTTTTTTTCAGGGAGTTATGGAGGTTTAAAGTTTTGTGAATGATAGACGGCTTTCCATTGTTTTTACTCACATTTTCCGGTATTTTTTCCTCTATTATGTCAGTTTCCATAACATGTTTAAAAAAATTTGTTTACTTGTTGTTGGTTTGTTAAATAAATGTTGTTTTTTTTTTCTAAAGGTGGAAGAGTATTCTTGGCTCAAATTTTTTGCTGTATATTCTTGGCTCGAACAGATCTTTTTCATCGAAAATGGCGAGAAATGAGCTTCTTTAGTAAAATTTGCTTAAAATGAGAACCTAAGCCATAAGTGAGAACATAAAAAATGCTGACAAAAATTGCTTCAACTCAGAAGAGGGCTAACTTTTTTCTCAGCTCTCACAGAAAATTTTCTGGGTTCGAAATTTTGTCGGGTTTTAGCTAATATATCTCGATATTAATACAAACAGCGTTATTTCGTTATTTTATATATATATATATATATATATATATAGATATATATATATATAAATTATATATATATATATATATATATATATATATATATATACACATATATATTAATATATATATCGTCAAATTATCTATATCAATTACACTGGGAACCATTTCGTGTAAAGGCAGGAAAGTAATGGCAGAGCTAGTTTTGTTCTGATTCTGGGATTCAAAAATCCAAAAGTAATCCGGATTGTAATCAGTGGCTGCCTTTTTTCAAAAAAATCTGTCGCCTTTTTTTGGTTCATTACAGAACAGAACATTTCACATTCAAGCTAAGTATTGAAGGCTTCTGTTGGCTTAACCAACAATTGCCAATCTCTGTTTTTTTAAAATTTTTATTCGAAAGCTTTTCATCGTTTTGATTCTTGACTCATTTGTTTTCAAAATAAACCAAGGATTACAGGGCTTTGGCACTATTATTGACATATTTTTTGGTCAACTTGTGCAGCTTTAGACCGAATATTTCTTCAACTTAATACAATTTTGACCTCCACGGCGGCTTTAGGTTTCGAAGAAACGTTTTCTGGCTTCAAAATTACTAATTTCAAAAAATTGATTTTTCGACATTTGCTCATTTTTCAGGTTATTTTTTTCAATGTTTTCACATTGTTAAATTATTGATATAGCACATGTAACTTTTTGGGTTTGAAAAAGCGGGCACAAAAGAAATTATATTTTTTCACGAAAAGATTATTGTTTTAACGGCCTTGACCACGTTCTAGAAGAAATTAATGGACTTTAATTCACATTTGTCTTAAACTGAATTTTTTCTTGTAATCGTTTGAAAAATTCTTGATAATAAAAGTACTCAAGGGCATAGAATTTTTTTTGTTATGGAGTAAAAAATTAGCGTATTCAGTAATTTTATTTGTTAGCTGATGGTTTTAATTACTTGAAAGATTACTTTTTTTAAGAATTAAAAAAAAATTTTAAAAAAAAATTTCCATCTTTTTTTGTTCTTTTTGCCTATTTTTTTACATGATCTCATTAATCTCGGGACAGATGTCAAGTTTGGCGTCAAAAGGAGACTAAATTGGAGATATCTATTTTTTCAGGGAATTAATTTTTTCTTAAACGTATGACAAATTCTGCTTTGTAGCAATTCTCATTGGTTTCGATGGGAGAATAAACAAACAGAGTTAGGAGTGTCAATATACAGCTGATAGTTTTTCATGACATTTGAAAAAATTTCTTTTAAAAAACTGGAATTTTAGCATTGAGTCGTTTCCTTTTGTCTTTTGGTTCCAAGTCTTAATTAATACAAATCAGATATTACTTTTTTGGCATTGAAAAAAGTGCATTTTAAAAAATTCTTCTGATGAAAGACAGTTCTCAAGGGCTTCATTTGGAAGGTGATTTGAACTTGTCTCATAATTTTATTTTTATGATAATTTCATTGACTTTAAGAAAATCATTGTTTTCATGGAATGTATTTCTGCGTCTTCTATTCAATATGCTCTTTTTACTTTTGTTTTTTTCTGTATTTGATGTTCTTTAGGTAAACGTAGGACACATTCTGATTAAAAAGGTCTCAACGGATTCGTATAGGTGAATAAGTAAAACAATTTTTTTTACTTCATTGCCTGGCTAATCATTTTTACATGACGTTCAAAATAATAGTTTTCAAAAAAAAACGTCTCTTCTCCAGCCCACTTGTTACCTAGTCTCATTAATCAGTGGCCACAAATCACTTTATTGGCGTTCAAAAAACGCGCAACCAAAAACGTCCTATCTCTAGGGAAAGAATTATAATTTTGACTACTTCGTTTTCTCGCATAATTAGTATATTTTTTTTTCTGTACTTGATGTTTTTTAGTAATTAGTTATATGCAGTTTTTTTAAAGAAGTTTTATTAATGAAATGTGCCTATGCCTTATTCTATGGAGTTATGATTGATCGTATTAAACCATTTCAGTTCATATCTAAGTGTTTTCATTACTTTCGTGCTGATTACTTCTTCGAAATATGAGCGTAATTTTCGTATTAACCGCTTTTGTGGTTTTTTGTCTACTTGTTACCGAGTCTCATTAAGGACTGGTTCCAATTTTCTTCTGGTGAAGAACCATGATCTCGCTATTTCGATTAGTTTAGGCTTTATCTGCCGCTATTGAGACTTTTTTATTAAGTTTTTCTACATATAGAGATCGAGTTTGAATGTTATTAATATTTGTTGTTTGTTATTTGATTTTGTTATTAGTCTTGTCTCGTATTCATAAAAATGGCGAGTCTCCTCGGCCTTCTAAACGGTATTTTGTAGTCCCCTTTGTGATTTGAGTTGGACGCAATTTTTTATTTGTTTTCAGAAACACCTGAATTTTTATAAGTTTTCTATCCCATCCTAATTAATAGACAATTAGGCCAAAATGTTGGTGAACGGGGTCGGAAAATTATTTGCAAACGCACATTACCGAGCCTTCTTGTCGAAAAAATGATTAAAAACGTTGCTGCTTTTTTAAATTCAAGCAAAACAACTGCTTCTGGAAAAAATTGTACAAGATTGCTGACATAAGTACCGAGAACAATTCTTTGGGCAACACCTTTAGACAAGGAGCACCCACTTGATAATTGACACTAGAATCAGGAGCCAGCCAAGAAAGAATTAACATTTTAATTGAACAAATCAATGTTTCTCTAAATTTTTCAATATAAAACAGAACAATTATCACCCTCTCTTTTGTTTTGTTAACCAATTGTTAGCTCAATTGTTGTATTAAGAAAATAGGACAAAACAGATTAAGAAGAATTGTCTCAAAAGATGAAGGAAGTCCGCGACCCAAGAGAAGTATTGGCCAGACAGACCAGGGTCGCGGACAGGGGGGTCCGGTGCGACCGCCGCCCAATGGTCTGGAAAAAAAATGGGTCACGCCTTCCGTCTGGCCAATGGCTGTTCGGTCTGGCCAGTACCCATATTTTGGTCTGTTTGGCCAGTACCCCTGTTCCGGTCTGTTCGGTCTGGCCAATACCCGTTTTTCGGTCTGTGCAATGCCTGTCTTGTGTATGATGGTGGCGGTCTGGCCAATGCCTGTCCTGGGTATGGTGGCGGTCTGGCCAATGCTTGTCTTCGGTCATGGACTTCATCCTGGGCACAGATAATACGCACACATATTTCTATATATACATATATATATATATATATATATATATATATATATATATATTAATGCAGACCCAAGGTGGGCTCCATTTACAGCCTTTAAGTATAAAGAGCTAGGGCTACTTATTTGTGCGTGCGAAGTAGGCTAACCTATATCTCTCAGGCTAAGCGACTCTGTAAAACACTGAAGGTATACTTCAATTATAACGATGTATAAAAGAGTCAACACCGGAGTCAGAGGTATACACATCGTGCAACTACTCTAATAGATTGAATACAGTCAGTGGAGTTACTGCTATATAATAGAGAATAGTGTCTTCTCAGTTTCAGATTGGTTGGAGGAGCACATCCAGTATTTTTACTGCTACAATATATATATATATATATATATATATATATATATATATATTGTAGCAGTAAAAATACTGGATGTGCTCCTCCAACCAATCTGAAACTGAGAAGACACTATTCTCTATTATATAGCAGTAACTCCACTGACTGTATTCAATCTATTAGAGTAGTTGCCGAAGAAAAATACATGCCCAGGTTTAGATGCCCGACCATAAGCCAGCTGTGATCAGACTGACTTGCGCGCAAGGGGGTACTAGATCAACTTGGGCTGTGCACAGTATTATACATAAACAATTGGTTCGCTCAATAGCTGACCAGACTTTATTGGGTTACACACGAGGGTTTCCTGACAGTACTGCGTCCCCCCCCCCCCTCTTCCATCATACAAGATTCTTTGATTTTATACTGTGTCATACATGATTTGTATAACTTCTTAGTAGTCATACAAAGATCATATTTGGATTTCTGCAAATCATACCAGAATCCTGTAAACCTTTTCAACCTAGAAGCAAAGGCTAAAAAAAGAAGCAAAGGCTAAAAAAATATTGATGGAAACTGAACAATATATGAAACAAAACAAGTTAACTCTAAAAGAAAGGAAAACAGAAATAATGGTTTTCAAAAATGAAAAGTTACCAACTGTCAATTGCGTTGAATTTAATAGTCATTCATTGAAACCAACAGATGAATACAGATACTTAGGTGTTATTCTTGACAAAGAGTTGACATACCAAAAACAACTCAATAATGTGATCAGTAAAATGGCTCTAGCTATCAGATCAATTTATTTGGCACGCAATCAAATAATTTTAAAGGCTCGAATAAATCTCTTTAGATCATTTGTTTTATCGCATTTAGAATTTAGTGCAATATTTTTTCAAAGTTTGCCGTCCTACTCAATTGACAGAATAAACAAACAAATTAGATGGGGCATAAAAGTTTGCTTTTTTCGAACAAAAAATGACAGTGCTCATAAACTACTTCTTGAAAATAAAATACTTCCCGCAGAACTTCAATTAGCAAAAACTTCATTAAATAGACTTTTCGATATTGTCCAAGAAACAAACATACAAGACCAAAAAAAATTCAGAATAATCAGAGACGTTGAAATTAAAGTTAATAATCGTACATATGATTTTTCTATCACAACAAAATGTAAATCAAAATGGAGTCAAAATTCAATTATAAGAAACTTTGTTCGGAAGAGGAATAAATTTCCAAGAGCTCTAAGAAAGGAAAAATCAAAGAAAAAGTTTTAAAAAGAATTAAAGGAAGAGATGCAAAAAAGACACGAACGAGTTCCAATGGAAAAAAAGTTGAAGGCTTAAAAAGTTTATTTTTATAAAATAATTCACGGGAACTAGAAACTGAACCTTAGTTTTTTATTATGATTATTATGTTTAGTTATTCAAGGGAAAGATGTAGTATGTTTGATTTATAATATTACAACATGTAACTTTAACCTTGGGGTTATTCGAATTTACATGTTTGAGATTTAAAAAAAGTTGTATAAGTGTTGAGTACATTGTTTAACCTTCATTTTCGGTAGACGTTAATTGAAACAAATTCCTAAAAATCGTTTAATGTTATATATGGCATATAAAGCCTAAGTCTGGGGACACATATTTGCTTATAATGTAGTTGCAGTTCATTCGAATGAAGATTTGGGTGCACCACAACAGTAACTTTAGATTTAATGCATAATTCGAAAATGAGTTCAAACTGGTTCTCAATTTTTTTTCTATTTGTTTCTTATCATTGAGCTTTCATAAGTCTAAACTGGCTTCACAAATACCAAAACATGATTTATATAGATAGACTTTCCGGTTCATTTAGCACCAAACTTTGCGTTGCAGATTCTTTTGGTGGTTTGCATAGTGATGCCTGGTAACCACAGAAGTGATCAACATCATGGATAGTGCTAAAAAAATCAAGTATAGGAAATATGAGATAATGTATGATCCTTGCAGGAAACCAAAGAAATTTTCACTCTGGTTTTAGATCGGTACTGCCAGACCATGTTACGCATTAAACAAAAACAGTTCATCAAGCAGGCTGCTGGTTTCTAGCACTATGCTCTCTGAGACCTAGAAAATAAAATAGGAGCATAAACGAAAGCAACACTGGGAAACAAGTGGGAAATGCAAAAGGGTTTAACTTGGTTTTTCTTTAGCATCGTAGCCGAAATTCCATTTATTAATTTTTTGAACGTTAATAAAATTTAACGTAATAGAAATCAAGAGATAGTTTGAATATACTGTTGGGTTGAAATGCTCGCTTTTAGTTCAATAGGGTACAATTAGGCTCATCATTAACATATGGTCATTTATTCGGCTTGTCATCAACTACTCGTCATAGGCTGAAATGGGCTCAATCTAATTTCTTTTTACAAACATGTTAATTAATAACAATAATAATACCGAAAGGTTAAAGTTTACATGCCTTCATAATAATCAGGAATATTTATTGAAATAATCAAAGTTATACATCAGTCTTCTGGTTACTAATTGATGTTACCCATTAATTTTTTCCACTATATATCAAAATAAGACACGAATGTTACTATCTCTCTATCTATTGGAAAATTTTCACGATGACGTTGCAAAAACTCGGTTAAATTTCTTTTGAAAAGAGTTTTGTTCTCCGTCGCTCACGTTAAAGGTTAATTTATTCCAATTTTGTATGCTCTTCAAAATCAAAGATCTTTTACTCTGCTTGGTATACTTTTGCGTTCTTTTTATCAGATGTTTTGTCCGTTTGCTCTGTTTTAACTGTAGGCGGTTTGCACATTTTTTGAAATTTTCTGATACTATCCTCTGATTCAAGTCTGTGTCGAGTTTCAATATACTAAACTTTGAAATAATTGATTCAACTGTTTGGACATGCGATTTGAGAAAGATATCACGACAATGATCGAATTTTACGAGAAATATAACACACATTTATGCCCCAATTAATCTGTTGATTTATACGCTGTATGTTTTTTGCTGACAATGTTTGTAAATAAACTCCACTGAAAGACAAATGGGACAGTACTAAAGATTGAAAAACCTGCAGCCTTTCTTCAAAAGATATTTGGTTTCTTACCAGATATAAGGAGCGAAGTGCGGCCGCCATTTTTCTTAAACTACATTTAGATGTGCTTCAAAAGTCAATTTTGAATCAAAATGTATTTCTAGATGACAACAACTCTGAGCAAATTTTATTAATTTTCCCTTAAAAGTAATTTTTGGTACTAATTCGTCCCTGATAGAAAAATAAAGTAGTTCTGTTCTATCGGCATTCAAAATGAGTTGATTTTTCTTCAAGTGACTGTCCGTCTTCAATAAATTACATTGAATTTTGTTGCAATTTTTTCTTTTGGTTCATATCGAAGTAAAATATTAGTGTCGTCCGCAAATTGAGCAAGCTCAAAGTCGCTTTTGATTATTTCCGAAAAGTCGTTAACGTAAAGAAGAAAAATTAGCGGTCCTAATACTGTGCGTTGCGGTACTCCATGGTTAACAAAAAAGTGTTCTGAGACGTCAGTGCCTATGTTGATGCATTGTGATCTTTCTTCGAGAAAAGCTTTCAATTAATTAACTGCAGGCTCAGAGAAGTTGAAACGCTCTGCTTTTTAAAGAAAAATTTTGTGTGAAATTGGGTTGAATGCTTTTGCAAAGCTTAAGAAAATGGCTGCTGTGTTTTTGCCATTTTCATGGTTTTCTATTACTGTCTCAGTGAAAAACAATACTGCATCTGATGAAGATTTTTTGTTTTGGAAACCAAATTGCTCTTTATTCAGCAGACTGTTTTTATTAATGTGATCTATCAATTGGAAAAGGTGAAGCTTCTAAAAAAGTTTAGCAAAAAGTTGGTTGACCGAAATGTGTCGATAGTTGCACACTTGTGTTGTTGATCTTTTTTTCAAATTTTGTGACATATGCATGTTTTAGATTAGTTGGAACGACACTGTTTTGAATACATTCATTAAAATTAAATTGCAGATGAGTACTAATTGCGTATTTTGCCGCCTGTAAAGCCGACTCATGGACAAATCTTGGACCCAGTGATTTACTGATTTCTAAACTGTCAAGGGCTTTTAAAGTCAATACTCTAGAATATAATTTTTTAGAACAGTGGTCCAACTTATGGATATTGAGAGGAACGAAATCACCAGAATATCTGCCCATTTCTGCAAGAGATTTATTAAATGCATTGCAGATAGCTTTTTGTCAACGATCTTGTCTCCGTATGTTTCAATTTCCGACACATTAATACCTTGTTTGTGGTTTCCTAATTTTTTATTGATGAAATTCCATTTCTGCTTCGATGTTTCACATTGCTTAAAAAAATCAACAGAAAAATTATGACTTGCCTCTCGTAGTTTTTTGTGCACTAGGTTACGGCTTTTTTTGAATTTGTCAAAAACATCGTAGTTTAAAGAAAATTTGTATTGATTGTACAAATGATGTTTTTCTGCTATTAATTTTTTGAGTTCCTTGGATATCCATGGTTTATCACTTTTTTGTTTTGTTTTATTGAAGAATCAGAGATCTGTGTAGGTGCATGTTGATCAAGTATTCTTTGAAAAATTTCATTAATTTTTTGTAAACATTTGATCACAATTGTCCTGTTGATACATAAAGCCAATCCGATAAAGCCAAATCCCTGTTGATGTTCTCCCCCGAGAAAAATTTCATGTTGCTTCTAAAAAATATCTATCTTCGTTCTTCCCTGTCGTTTAAAAATTACTCTGATAAAATATGGTGTTGCGTTCAACCTCATTGGTTGGCAAAAAAAACTTTCCATTCAACTATTTGATTTTTTGTCATGAAGCAGTGATCGATAATGGGTTGATGAAAATACTATTTAGCATCTACAGACTTCAAAAGTTTCTTCACAATGTATTTCTTCAGCCTTTAGGTAAAAACTGAACATTAATGGTTTGAAACAGTCAGTATTTCTTGCAAGCTATGTAGTTTTTTGGATTGTTTCTGAATTTGAGGGAAAAATTTTCAAAAACCGCCCTACTTTAGGTAGCAGACATGTCACCAAATTTCGCCCAGCTATGTAGTTTGCAATAAAACAGGGGAACAACGAAGTGTTCTGTGATAACGCCGATGCTCACTAAGAAATACTAGTAATGACTTGATGTTTACCTCGGAAAGGTAGAATTTCAAAGAAAAGTTCACATTTTTGCATATAAATCATTTACTATTCTCTAGCAACGATTTCAAAAATAATTAATTAAAATTAAAAACTATGTTTGAAAACAAATAAAACGGCTCCGACCAATGTTTACTAAAAGATTTCAGCAAAACAATTCTCCGTTATTTTCCATAATATAAATAAAAATTTTAAAGTTGCGGACCAAATTGTATAAAATATAACTGAGCAGAATTGAAAAAAATATACATTTAAGAGACGGAGAAAGTATCGACATTTTTAGTTATACTGAGCATTAACTTGAGCTTGTCGGCAAAAAATCTTATCACTCCACAAAAATTAATTTCAAAAGCAGGAAATTGATCATGTTTTTTACACTTGTTTTTGGTTTTACTAGGCAAAACAAATGTGATAAATTAGCCATCACTTAAGGAATTTTAAAGGAACTCTACTGTTGGATACTCTGTTAGAATTAATATATTAAGGTGCCAAAAATTTAGGAATATTAGAAAAACAGAAAACAGTATTAACTTGTTTTTATTCCCCCAATTTGTTTGTTTTATATAATGAAAACATATTAAAATGATTTTAATTCTTATTAGAATAACAGCACTATATATTCATAATTAAACAAAATTATTCAGCATTCTATAAATGATATTTTGAAAACTTGCTAGGGTTTTAGAATTGAAATAACTAGTAAAAAATTTTTTACTGTCCCAATTTTTTTCAAAATGTGGAAATCTATATGTAAGACCGGCTTTTTTTCTTCAGTGAATTTTCCACATTTAATCCATTTAAATTAAAAATCATAGAGGAAAAGGGTAATTTTTGTTTTTGTAGCTCTTAGAGGCTTGGTTTTATTTTTGTTTAATAGTTGTAAAATATTTCTTAAGCTTTGAATAAGGGAGTTGTTTAACGAATTGAAAATCAAAAGTTTAGGGGGGTGGCGGTGGATTAAAATATTAAATTATATCAATAAAATCGCTAGAAAACCTTTAAGCAACTTTAAAAAAATTTATAATGATTACACAAAATTTGTTTGAAAGCAAAGTAAAGAGAAGATTTTCATGTACTGATTAAGTATTTAAACGATTTAGAAAAATAGGA
The DNA here is from genome assembly GCF_964194025.1 of Convolutriloba macropyga. Classification (NCBI taxonomy): domain Eukaryota; kingdom Metazoa; phylum Xenacoelomorpha; order Acoela; family Convolutidae; genus Convolutriloba; species Convolutriloba macropyga. The sequence continues at coordinate 3,045 of NW_027449563.1, read as the reverse complement.
AAAAAAAACAATTTTTTTTTCGTCTTCGTGAGTTCTTTCTCTTTCTCCTAGTACTGATTTCAGATGTTTTTTAAACGATTCAAAAATTTTTTTGATTGTAACAAACACAAGAAAAACTTTTTGGTAAATTGAAAAGCAAAACAGACAATTGTTTTTTGATAAAGAGCATGAAGAACTCATTTTTTTCTTTCAACAAAAAATGATTTTATTTTTAGTTTATGGCTTCTTAACTATTTTAATTGTTTCATTTGCCTGCAGTTCATTTCAAATGGAACAACTGTGACAGTTCATATGTACAGAAAAACGACAAAAAGCGAACTTCTTCGAAAAAAAAAGAAAAAGAGGTCTTGAAAAAAATCGTTTATCATATTGGTGGTCTCTCTGGAGTCCACCACCCATATTTTATTCATAAATTGGTTTGATTGAAAGGTGAAATAATTGATCTGGTATGTGATATTTGAGAAGAGAAAGACAAAGAACTTTGTGGTCACAGTTCAGCAAAGTTTTATTTTTCTCTTTATATCTTTTTGTTGACTGATCCTGGCGTTCCGGGACCAGCACTCACTCATAGTTTACCAGATCTGACCAACCTTTTCAGTGAAAAGCTATTTTGAGAAAAATGTTCAGTAATCATTGCTACATTTTAGTTCTAAACAAAGAAATGAGAATTTCAGATAATGAATAATTTTTCGAAAAAGAGAAAAATCATTTTTGTAAATGTTTGCGTAAATTGATGCCAATCAATTTCTGTTTTTTGCTTTGTAACCTCCGATCTTTTTATGCTCTAAGGTTGCATGAAATAGCCGAAGCCGAATTAATTCTTAAAGGAAAATTCAGAAACATGGCAACGGGAACGGGAACTACTTGATGAAAGAGCGAAAAATATATAATTTTTTTTTCTAAGTTGATGCAGCATCGTGGACAAAATCAATTTCAGTAGTAAGTTGAGGACTCTATGCACTACTTTAGCACAACTGATTATATACGAGGAATTTATCGAGGTTTGTTTTCTTGGCACGTTTATTGTTATTTTCAAATCAGGTGTCCAATATTCGGACAATTTCTAATTTTGAACAGTTTTAATCATCCAGCATAAAACATTTCTGTTTAAAAACAAAGAGACTAAAGAAATCTATGAATCAGTATTGTTTTACATTTTCGAACAATTAATTTTTATTTATGTCAACAGACACACGCAGGCTTAATCGGTATTTTGATGATTCAATAAAAATTGAGTCAACTGGATTGTGCAATTTTTAAACTAAAAAAGATGAGCTGAATGTACCGTTAAATTGTTTGCAATGATATTTTATATTATTTTTTTTCTGAAATGACCGAATGTTCTGATTTTTTAGTTACAATTTCCCCATATATAAAAAAATCTCAGTTCGGCCAAAAAAATTTGTACAAAATTTTTAAAGACCTGGAGAATGTAACATGATTTGTCAACTATATTGCAACCATTGAAAAAAAACTACCTCAATTAAAATATTACTTGATCTTTTCTTCATATTAAATGAAAATAAATGAAAGACTCCTTTAAAAAAATTATTAAACTTCCCTGTTAAATGGAAAGAGCCCAATTGAAAACATCAAAATGAGTTTAAGCCTGAAATAATGAACTTAAGAAAAATATTTTTTAGCTCTTTCCTCAAGTACTTGCCCTTCCTGTTGCAAAAATTTGTTATCAAATTTTTTGGCAGAGCTGGCTATATATAGGGAGTTTGTATATAGACAAACAGAAAACTAATCATTTGAGAGAAAAAGAAAAAATATATATTCCATCATTGCAACCGTCTGCTCAACAAATTCTTGATTCATTTCAAAATGTACCTTAAAATTTCGTATTTTTTCTCAAAAGAATAATTTTGCTCTTCTTCTAGTTAAAAATTCCCCTTACAAAAAGCAGTTAGGCCCAAAAATTGTAAAGAAATTCATAGCAACATGTAAAGCAAGTAATTAAGGAAAGAGCGAAAAACAATGTTTTGCTAACATTCTTATTTCAAACTTAGACTCACTTTGATTTTTGCGCTGCTCAATTGGGCTTTTTTTGCAGGCGATTTCAATGACTTTTTTTAACAGGAGGTTTTCATATAATTTCACTTCAAATAAGAAGATCAGGTAATATTTTAATTGAGGTAGAATTTTTTTCTGAATTGCTGCAACAGAGTTGACAAAATCCCGTTCTCCAGATCATTACGGATTTTGTACATTTTTTTCAGCCGTACATTTTTATTGTATATGGGGAAATTGCAACTGGAAGATCTGGAAATTCAGTCATTTCCGATAAAAAGTTAATATAGAATGTCTTTGTCAGCATTTTAACGGTACATTGAGCTTATCCTTGATTTAATTTAAAATGCGCCTAGTCCAGAGATAGGGCCATTCCAAGGCTCAAAATGTGTTGAACCATTAGGATACCGAATATGCCTAAGAATACAAAAGAAACTTTGATTCTTAGATTTGTCGCTTAATTTTTGAACAGAAAAACTTTGTTGAGGTTGATTTAAATTGTTCAAGTTTGAAATTGTCCGAATATAGGACAACACAATCGAAATTAACATTAAACAGAGTTCATACGAAAAAGACAAAACTTGACGTAATCAGCATCTCTAATTTTTCACGATTGCTTCATGTTTGGTGATATATTATAATAAAAATTTTCAACTGTATCTTTGGTTCAACTATTGGGTAATTTTCTTTATCAGTGAGATATATTTTTCACCAATGAGATAAAAAATAAGTGAGATAAAAATCATTCTTTTTTGGTTTCTTCTCTTAGAGTGTAAACTGATCGTTTCACACTTTTTTTGCAAATTGCTGTTTCTGTTTGCTTACGATAAAATTTGGTTGCAACTGAAAGTTGTTGTTGAATTTCAATTTTCCAAGTAGAATAATTGCGATTTGTCATCGGTTAAAACGATATCAAAATGAGATTTGTGATTAAATAAGGTTCCACTTAAGGTTGCTCATAAAAGAATTCCTTCAATTTGAACTTTGCAAAATTGATAGCCAGGTTTCTCCCAGAGTTTTTCCTCCAAGATC
>NW_027449562.1:0-27000 GCF_964194025.1 Convolutriloba macropyga | reverse complement strand
GTGTTTCGTAAATTGTTTTTACAATCCTAGCAATGCAATCTATAATGTTTTCTTTCAGTCGCGCGGTTATTGATCGACACAAAAATAAGTTATATAATTAGTAAATGAAGCTGAAATCGCCCGACCAGACAACAGTAATTGATAAATTAAATCAAAGATTCCAGAGTCATTAGCTAAAAAATTAACTAGTAACTGAATAATATGAATAAATCAATGTGTATTACGCTATATGATTTCGAGGATTTAGCAGTCGCCGTTCCAACGGTCTTCTAATCTAAAAAACCAACAAAATATAGTGAAAATTGCAAATTAGCAATGAGGGTCAATACGGATGAAAAATACCCGACGAGGCAATAATTTTGTCAATAAATTAATTAATCAATAGAATATTAAGAGAATTAGCTGAATGAACTATAGTTGGGTCATTGCGTCACAAAATTTACATCACTCTTGAGTAAATATACTCGAATTTAAATCTAATTTCCATGATAGCTGTTAATTAGGCGTAAGTGAAAGGATTCTACTTGTTTTTCGCATGTTTTAACCCCCCCCCCCCATTTATTCCATGTTCGGTGGTGATAGTTTCATATCAAGTCCCACAGGCCGCTGAGACGTCATGGCCCGCGAGGAATGACCAAGTTATTATAGAACCAATTATATCAAGGATTAAATTCAGGGTGAATGATAGAGGGGTTAAAGGGATATAGCTATAAACAAATAGGGTTGGAAAAGCGCGACACCAATGAAAACAAATAATAGTAGCCATTTTTGTAAATAATTCCGATAACAAGCCACCAAAACTCTTTGAAGTCATTGTTTATTAAATGACGTCACCAAGAAAACCCAATAAGATATCCCAAGGAATGAAAAAGTCTAGCTGGCCAGTATCAATAGCACACACTGGGCATATGATCGATAAAAATTGGGATTCATTGTGGGTATACTGAAAAAAAAAACACTGTAATTTATTTATTGAAATTTATTCCTAGTTATCAAATCTATACTGCTTTTTTCCCAGATTTAAAAAATCAATACAAAATGAGTTTGTTTAATCGAACGTCAGGCTTTAGAAAAGGCTAGACCAGACAATAGCCTTATCAAAAAACTCTTGAATCAATGGAATAATCAGATGAATTTCTCTATAAATAAATTAGTGGCTGACAATGAGTTGATTTGTGCACTTATCATCAATATAATGATTTAAGAAGCATTGTAACTTCTTGATGCAGTTGATAAATAATCCAAGCTCAAATCAAACTCAAATGTAGTTAGCCATACAGAGGATTAATTATCAAAAATGTATAAAAAAGTTGTAAACTATTTGCAAAATTGCTGAATGTTCTGGTTATAAATATATTTAGAATAATTATTGAATCAAAATCAAATCTCTAGCTTATTGTGAGCGTTCCAACTGTTTAGGTGAATTCATTACGCCAAAAAGCACTGAGAAAAGTCCCAGTTTTCCTGCTATCAGCAAAAGATAGACCGAAAAAAGACCTTGTCTCAAAATCTCAACAATATTTTTTTCTATATCTACTGCGACGGGACTTTAAGTAAAGCATTTTTTCGTTTAGTAAAACAAAAAAAAAACAAAAGGAAAAAAGGACACAGTTAATACTGTAGGTTTTAATTTTTATTTTTTGATTTCACTTCTACGCTTAATAAGTCTTCTAATGGTACCAATTTTTGTTCCGACCCCACTTGTGGGGGGGAGGAACTATATACTCAAATGGGTTTTTTTTTGTTCCGTGAATTTTGGCCGACCGATATATTCATCGTAGAGAAATGTGCGTGGTATCATTAAAAAGCTCGTCCAGCGTAGAGATCGAAATTGAAAAGATTTTTTTTAATTTCGTTTTTTTTCGAGGAGTTATCGAGGTTTAAAGTTTCATGTGAAAACTGGATATTTGGTTCACTTTTGTTCACTTTTACCGTAATTTTCGTTCGAATTACGTTTTTTCTACGAAAAATTTAATTCAAAACTAGATTTCACGCCAAAAAGTAAATCAATTTTAGGTTTTTGATAGCCGAAAAGAGATAATGAAGACTAGTTCTAGTCTTAGAGGGAAGTTGAATATACAAAAAAAAATCGAATTAGGTTTGGGAGCTTTTTTTAAGAAAATTTTTCAATTTTTTTGTTTTTTCAAGTCACCTAGAGACTACTAGACAATTTTAATATCGAAGCTCCGCTAAAGACAAACCTCTTTTACGATCAAATGAAGCCCAATGAACAAAAATTTTGTTTCGAAGGGATCGCTCATGTTTTTTTTTTATTCGTATCTCAAATTTCGTAATTTCAAATGAAATTTTGATTTATTTTTTGAGGTTTTACTATAATTTTATAATCCTATGGCATAAAATTTTTGACTAAAGGTGTAACAGATTTGCTAATGAGCAACAAGTGAACCCATCTGGTGCTGTGAGTGGACAGCTAATGGCTGTTAAGACTTTGAAAATAAATTTTCGAAATTTTTTTTAAAATTAGTAAATCATAAACTTTTTTTGTGAACTCTAAGTTCGTTTCAGTAAACAGGACTGAACTCCTTCATACCAGTGCAACATACGTTAATCTCATTGGCGGCTTTATCAAATAACTATTGGTTATACGTCTTCAATGCCACAAGATTTCAAATTTTTTTAAAAATTTTTTGGACATTTCGTTTTAGTGGTTCATTTTGAAATCTTATCACGTCATCCTAATATTGATGGCTACATCTTCCTTTAGTGAAGACGTCCAACGAATCATAGATAAATCTTTCTGAGAAAAAAATATGGTTTAAATGGCTTCAACACTTTCTTCTCCCATTTTTCTAAAGAAAGTTTGGTTTTTGCCTGTATTTGTTGCTTTTTTTTTTCATAGCCATAAAACATATTGTGATGTCTTATTGATAACCTAGGCATGATAAACTTCATTGTAATCACATTGTGGCGTAGCTGAGCGTATTCACTGAATTCCTTTGAAAGCTTTTGAGATTAATGGCTGTTAAGACTTTAAAAATATATATTTTTTCTTGAATTTTTTCTTGAACATAGAACAATCTTAAGCTTATTTTCGTGGATTGTAAGTCAATCTCGGTAAGGACAGAACTGCTTTTTTTCTGCATCAACAACAATTTATCTAGTTAGCGGTTTTGTCTTCTAACTATTGGTTTTTTTGACTTCGGTGCACGAGTTTTCATAATTTTTATAATTTTTGGATTTTTTAAAGTAATTTTGGTTCCTTTTGAAATCGTAATACATTATCCTATTATTAATAGCTCCTATTGGCTTAGTGAAAACGTTCAATGGATCGTTGAAAAAGTTTTCAGCGAAAAAAGCTTATAGTTTAAATAGCTTCGACACTTTCTTCTCTCAATTTTCTACCGAACTTTTGGATTTTGCCTGTTTTTGTTGTTCTTTTCATAGTCAATGACATGTTGTAATGTCTAATTGATAAAGTTTGAATGACAAGCATCCTTGTGATTACATCATCTAGGCATAATTTAGCGTATTAAACGGCTTCCGTTGAAAGCTGTAGAATTTTATGACTTTGATACTATGGGTTTTCTCAAAAATTTCGTGGTTTTGATGTATTTTTCTTTGCCATACGACTTATTGTGATAAGTTATTGATGTGAAATGAATGAAACCTATGATTGCTATTTCATCGAGGCAGAATTTAGTGTGTTTAATTAACTGCGTTGAAAATAATTGAATTTAATATCTTTGATACTCGGGCTTTTCTCAAAAACTTCGTGGTTTTAATATCTTTGTTCATATTTGTTGTTTCTCAAGTCATTTTGTAACAATAGAAACAATCACCTTGCTGTTAAAAAATTAATTGAAAATAGAAGAGTTTATACTGAAAAGTTCATTCTCTAATGGCTTTGAAACTTTTCTCGCTTCATTTTTGTGAGTTTGCTGTTTTTGCTTTTTTTTATTTATAGGTAGCCGTAAAATTCTGATCGGTCTCATAAACATTTAATGTTGCCTGTCATGTTGCCCATAAAATTGTAATGAGTGATGTCACCCGAAGCAGTCAGTTTAAAGCCAATAGTCTTAAAAATTATGATATTATACATCTTCAAAGATTTTTCAAACTTTTCAGTTTTTTTGTTCTTTTCGTCAACTTATTCTCGTCATTGAGAAGTCCACTCCAATTCCTTGAATTTCAAAAAACAACTTTTCTGCTAATATTATTTCGTAACTGATGTTTTGTTTGGTGGACTTTATGCGTTTTCATAAAAAATATTGTGAGTGGTGTATTTGTGTTTCTTTTTTCTCTTCTTTTAGCTTATTCAGGTAATAACAGATCCCAATGATTTTCAAATGTGGCCCAAATGAACGCACTTCTTTTCTCTTTTAGTATAGTTTTAGCTGAATGAGTATAAATGTAAACTGAAATGAAAATAAATAAAACTCAGATAATAGCTGATGATTTTAATGGCTTCAATAATTTATGTTATTGTTCTTAATTTTTTGAGATTTTCTGCGTCTTTGTGTAAATTGTCCGCTTTTTTGAGATTTTCTGCGCATTTAGTTTATTCCTATGGTTTAGTCTCAGCAAAGACAGGTCCCATTAGTTTCATATTGACTTTTTAGTAAATTTATCAAGAATTATTTTGTTAAAAACCTAAAGATTTTTTTAGACTTTTAAAATTATTTGGTTTAAGAAATGTTGATTGATCTTTGACTTTAACCTCATTTTTTTTCTCTATGTCAACTTTTTACCTGATTTCATTATGAAAAACACACATATGCTGTAAAGTTAGTAAAAACTAAATTTGTGGATTTATCGTTTTATCTGATTGCATTTTGACGTTGTTACTAGGTGCTTTTAAAATTATATATTGGGTTTCTGCCGTGAAATTTTTGTTTTTGCATATTTGGTTGTTTGATGTTTTTTCTCGTAGTCTTTTTATTGGTAGATCTCGTGAGCGCTGTAATGAGAAATGGCATTACGTAATTCAATTAGTATTTACGTTTTGTAACGTGTTTTTTAAAGTCAAACATCTATTTTTGTTATCTGTTCATTTGGTTGAAAATTAAGTCAAAAATGTAGATGAGCTCGGGTCGAAACATCATGTGCGAACGCACATTAACGAGCCGCCTTGTATCTTCTAAGAATTGGTAGCAAGATTTTTGACTTTGGCAACAGAAAAAAAATTGTCTGCAATGTAGTTCCTCACCTTTTCCTTGTATAACAATCAGAAATCAACAGCGACAAAATATTGAAAACAAGTAATAATTTTGTTAAACCAAATTATATTTTTTTTGCTATTTCACTAATTAGCCTTACAAATTGCTCCCAAACGAAATTTGCAACAATTATATTTGTCCTGCTGGTTTTTTATGCAGTTTTTAGTACCACCGCCTTTTTTGTCTGATTTTTTTTGTATAATAATTTGACTTGTTATTGTCCAAAAAAATGGAACAAACACGTAGAGCCCAGAAGGTATTAAGTCGCTGAGCAGTTCTCTGAGAACCTTTCGCTCTTACTGGACATCAAAACTGGACAGTTCATCAAAACTGTTGAGAAGACATAAATGATGGTGTGAGGGTTGGTTCCGCCACCCCGCACACTCAATACCCTCACCTCTGCCACACCTCAGCTACCCCCCCACCCCACCTCCACCCACTACTCAAATGAATTCAAGTTAGCTAGGTGGTCAAGCTGTAATTCTGGTCGTACTATCTTGGCAATTTAATAGTTTTCTAAAGAACCAACTCCAATAGAAAATGAAGCTGAAAAGGCCAGAACAGCCTTGCCAAAAAGGCCACAAGGCCAGAAAGAGAACACTCTTGTCAATGATTTTTTAAATCAACAGAATCTTCGGTTCAAGTTGTTTTGATTGAACATAGTAGTCGTTGATTATGCATTAAAAAAGAATTCGACGTAACTCGAGGCTAGCTACTGCCCAAATATAGACTCGATGCCCTGATCTCTTGAATATATTTATTAGAACTTGAACATGAGGGAAAATGGGTTCGACTGGCACGAAATTTCTTCATTGCTATTTCATCGAGGCAGAATTTAGTGTGTTTAATTAACTGCGTTGAAAATAATTGAATTTAATGTCTTTGATACTCGGGCTTTTCTCAAAAACTTCGTGGTTTCAATATCTTTGTACATATTTGTTGTTTTTCAAGTCATTTTGTAACAATAGAAACAATCACCTTGCTGTTAAAAAATTAATTGAAAATAGAAGAGTTTATACTGAAAAGTTCATTCTCTAATGGCTTTGAAACTTTTCTCGCTTAATTTTTGTGAGTTTGCTGTTTTTGCTTTTTTTTTATTTATAGGTAGCCGTAAAATTCTGATCGGTCTCATAAACATTTAATGTTGCCTGTCATGTTGCCCATAAAGTTGTAATGAGTGATGTTACCCGAAGCAGTCAGTTTAAAGCCAATAGTCTTAAAAATTATGATATTAGACATCTTCAAAGATTTTTCAAACTTTTCAGTTTTTTTGTTCTTTTCGTCAACTTATTCTCGTCATTGAGAAGTCCACTCCAATTCCTTGAATTTCAAAAAACAACTTTTCTGCTAATATTATTTCGTAACTGATGTTTTGTTTGGTGGACATTATGCGTTTTCATAAAAAATATTGTGAGTGGTGTGTTTGTGTTTCTTTTTTCTCTTCTTTTAGCTTATTCAGGTAATAACAGATCCCAATGATTTTCAAATGTGGCCCAAATGAACGCACTTTTTTTCTCTTTTAGTATAATTTTAGCTGAATGAGTATAAATGTAAACTGAAATGAAAATAAATAAAACTCAGATAATAGCTGATGATTTTAATGGCTTCAATAATTTATGTTATTGTTCTTAATTTTTTGAGATTTTCTGCGTCTTTGTGTAAATTGTCCGAATCTTTGAGATTTTCTGCGTATTTAGTTTATTCCTATGGTTTAGTCTCAGCAAAGACAGGTCCCATTAGTTTCATATTGACTTTTTAGTAAATTTATCAAGAATTATTTTGTTAAAAACCTAAAGATTTTTTTAGACTTTTAAAATTTTTTGGTTTAAAAAATGTTGATTGATCTTTGACTTTAACCTCATTTTTTCTCTATGTCAACTTTTTACCTAATTTCATTATGAAAAACACACATCTGCTGTATAGTTAGTAAAAACTAAATTTGTGGAGTTATGGTTTTATCTTATTGCATTTTGACGTTGTTACTAGGTGCTTTTAAAATTATATATTGGGTTTCTGCCGTGAAAATTTTGTTTTTGCATATTTGGTTGTTTGATGTTTTTTCTCGTAGTCATTTTATTGGTAGATCTTGTGAGCGCTGTAATGAGAAATGGCATTACGTAATTCAATTAGTATTTACGTTTTGTAACGTGTTTTTTAAAGTCAAACATCTATTTTTGTTATCTCTTCATTTGGTTGAAAATTAAGTCAAAAATGTAGATGAGCTCGGGTCGGAACATCATGTGCGAACGCACATTAACGAGCCGCCTTGTATCTTCTTAGAATTGGTAGCAAGATTTTTGACTTTGGCAACAGAAAAAAAAATTGTCTGCAATGTAGTTCCTCACCTTTTCCTTGTATAACAATCAGAAATCAACAGCGACAAAATATTGAAAACAAGTAATATTTTTATTAAACCAAAGTATATATTTTTTTGATATTGCACTAATTAGCCTTACAAATTGCTCCCAAACGAAATTTGCAACAATTATATTTGTCCTGCTGGTTTGTTATGCAGTTTTTAGTACCACCGACTTTTTTGTCTGATTTTTTTTGTATAATAATTTGACTTGTTATTCTCCAAAAAAGGGAACAAACACGTAGAGCCCAGAAGGTATTAAGTCGCTGAGCAGTTCTCTGAGAACCTTACTCCTTACTAGACTCTAAGTTTGCGGTCCATCAAAACTGTTGAGAAGACATATATGCATATATGATGGTGTGAGGGGTGGTTCCGCCACCCCGCACACTCAATACCCTCAACTCTGCCACACCCCAGCTACCCCCCCCCCCCCCCCCCACCCCACCCCACCTCCACCCACTACTCAGATAAGGTCAAGTTAGCTAGGTGGTCAATCTGTAATTCTGGTCGTACTATCTTGGCAATTTAATAGTTTTCTAAAGAACCAACTCCAATAGAAAATGAAGCTGAAAAGGCCAGAACAGCCTTGCCAAAAAGGCCACAAGGCCAGAAAGAGAACAGCCTTGTCAATGATTTTTTTAATCAACGGAATTTTCGGTTCAAGTTGTTTTGATTGAACATAGTAGTCGTTGATTATGCATTGGTCATTGAAAATGAATTCGACGTAACTCGAGGCTAGCTAGTGCCCAAATATAGACTCGATGCCCTGATCGCTTGTATATATTTATTAGAACTTGAACATGAGGGAAAATGGGTTCGACTGGCAGGAAATTCCAGCAAAAATTAATTTCCTCAAGGTACTTTGGGGCATTAATTTTCTAGTTGAAGGGGTATTAAATCTGTTATTGCAGAGGCAAATGACGCTAAAGAACAATAATTCAGTTCATAATTCATTGCTACTCATAAAATGATAATAAAAATTCACATCAAAAGCATTCACATTTAAAAATGAAAAGATTTTGAAGGTGAAAGTATATTTTTTCACCAATTTTCATCCTAATTTTAACAAGTTGAAAACTAGCATAATATTTAAGGGTAAAACTCGATTGCACAAGAAATTAGGGATAACCCTCTGCATGAAAACAATTCATTTTGTAGATCTGAAATGATTCTTACTATTACAATCTTAGATCTGATCTGATGTCATATCAGTTCCATATTCAACTGTACCTACCCCCCCCCCCCCACGCTCAGTATGTTAATCACCCTTCCCCCCATTACAGAGCATCACTTGCTATTGCGTTTTAATTCATTATGTAAAATTATTGTACGTGCTGTCGGGGGCTCAATAAATATGCACCCACTAAGCGGACCCGGGGGGGGGGGGTACTGGTTGATAACTGATATAGCGGTGTGAGTGATTTTTAATTGGTATCTCACTTTAGTTTGCTACCGATACCTGAAGCCCGAAGCGCTAGTTATTCAATGACGGTTTTAATTCTGCTTTTGGTACAAAGAAAACAAAAAAACCTCCTTAAATACGTTGGTAGAAAAAAATGAACTATTTTAATCAAACATTTTCACACTTTTTTATTCGCTCATTTTAAAATTTTCACTTGACAGAAACGTTGCTACCCTAGTCAGCTTACACTATTTTTTTATAAATATTTGTAAATTAATTTATAAATGGTTGGATAATAATGCATTAATTTTACAAACTTTTGAAAATTATTTGTTAATTATTTGTAATTTTTTCTCATAATTTATAATTGTTTATAAAATTTTGTAATAATTTGCAAATATTTGCAAACGAAAAAATTAATTTATTAAAACTTGCAAATCAATAAATTTGTTTGCAACTTTTTGCAAAAGAATTGAGGTTGCAAAGCAAAGGAAAATTGAATCTGAAAACAAAATTCAGAATCAAAAATCATTCTGCTAAATCACAAAGTTAGGAATCATCCGGCAAGACTTTTTGCATCCCCAGTCTTGTATTTTTGTTGCAATTTTTCGCGAAGAATGAACTGGAGCTAATTCACTGCTATTAACTGTTAACTCGATTGAAAGAAAACCAGAAGATTAAGATTAAATTTTGAAATAATTCACCTGTGGAAAACAATTGAAACCATTTCCCAACGCCCATATTTTATGCAATTCTAATAATGACAAAAAACAAAAAAGCGAAGCCTAATGCACACACCAGTCTATTAGATTTTTCCTGCGGATCCTGCCAGAAAAATTGTGATAGATTTTGTGTACAATGTTTATCCTGCAAAACGTGGTTTCATGATTCCTGCTCAAATTTACCAAACAGAATTTTGGCAGTTTTGTGAAAAATTAAGGGCATAAGTTGGTCTTGCGAAAATTGCGAGCAGAAAGGTCAACTTCCACTAGCAAAAGCCGATATTGATTCTTTGTTGGATAATATTCAATCACTTAATACACAAATTCAACAAGAATTGTCTGAAATCAGAAACGATATTGACCAATTGAATCAAAACTCTAGTGAGGCTAAAATTGAGCAGCTACAAAATGAAATCAAAGACTTAAAGAGCAGCGTGGGTTCTTTGAAGCAAAATAGCGAAGCAAAATCTCATTACAACCAACAATCGGAAAAAAGCATGAGCGACCAACTAATAAATTTTGGAATACAGGAGAATCAGGACCAGATCTCGAGAACTGAAGCAATGAATGCAGACAAAAAACAGGTAGTATCTATTTTTGAGCAAATAAAAGGGCTGAAAAATGTCGTAATTCATTAATGCTTCAGATTAGGGAAACAAGTAAACGAGAAGAACAGGCCTATTGTAGTGAAAATTGATAATGCTTGGACTTTCAGAACGATCTTCCTATCTGCACCGAAGTTAAAAGGCTCTGGTAAAAAATTTCTCTCCGTTGAAGACTACAAAAAAGAAAAAAAAACACTATATCAGCGGAAGACAAATCTGATGAACAATTTTGGCTACGAAAAACACAGTTAAAGAGTTGTTTTATAAGGGAAAATTTATTGTTGAAAACTTTAACCCTAGTATTGTGCAATCGTCTACAGATCAAAACGCTCATACCTCCTGACTACCCGTCATCAAAAACTCGTCCTTAAACTGTAGATTCTTGTTGAACATTAATCGAAGAATTAGCCTTGATATTCATCTCAAAGTTCAAAAACCCGATATTACCTGTCTGAGCGAAACCTGGTTTGATTCGATTTTTGATCACACATGTGTCTTTATTTCGAACTTTTATAGCGTAGTTAGTAGAATTGATCGACGTAATGGTAGTCATGGAGGAAATATAACTTGCTTGAAAACAGAAATTAATGTTCACAGTGAAACCAACCAAGCTAAATCTCCTGTTGACTTTGCAACTTCGGCTCTCTTTTGCAATTTAGAGCAAGCAATAATTGTTATAAATGTTTACAATCCACCCCATGATTCGCCTTATCGCTTAGAAGTAGAATTGTTTGATGCTTGTATACACGATATTATTAGTTCGGCTCATGAAAAAGCTCTTAAAAACAATTTAGATCTCATCAATGTGCTCATAGTAGGTGATGTAAACCTTCCTGGATTTGATTGGAGTCTTCTGAGCAGTAAAAATGCCTATGAGAAAACGTTTTGCCAGGTTTTTTTTGAGAATACGGATTTTGTTCTCTCATAGTGGACAAAAACTTTAAAAATGATTGCTTTCTTGCGATTTTCCCTGACACTATTTCTTTTGCTCAGATCCATTTGACATTTTCCTATCACCCAATGATTAGCGCTGAAGTAAATTTTTCGAGCAGCCAGGTTGAGAAATCAAAATCAGTTTATTCTTTCCGAAAAGCGGATCTTCCCAAAATTGCTAAAGATTCAGTTACTTTGCTACCTCAGCTGGAGATATAAACCACCCACTTCAAAATTTTTTTGATGAAATCAACTTTTGCTGTATGGCACTTATTCCTCGGAAAACTAGAAGGCGAAGGGAAGCTCCTTATTACCTTTCGTCTCATTCCAATGAAGCAGAAAATGTTCTAAATAAAGCTAGATGACGTCAAAAAGACAACAGGATAATTGAAAGACTTGAAAAGAATTTAGTTGATTCACATGAACTAGATAAAACAGTATATCTGAATTCCTTTGCAGGTTTAACTTTCACAGAAATTTTTCAATATATTAAGAGCTTTCGTCTTCCTGATCTGCCAACCAAGATGAAATTTGCGGGAAACAGTATTTCTGGATCGTTGAAAATTACCAATGCTTTCAGTCAAAATTTTGCAACTGTTTTCAAAGAAAACGCGAGCCCTCTCTCAGTGCCACTCGCTTCAGCAGTCCCCACAATTTGTCTAGAAGATATGTATTTCACTAACAGTGAAGTAAAATCAATAATCCTTAGTTGGCAATCGGGTTCTGAGTCATACGATAAACTGCAGCCAATTTTATTGAAAATGTTTTGAGCTGCCATTGTCCCAGTTGTAACTGAGATATTTAACAAAATTAAAAATCAGCGAGAATTTCCAAAAAGCTGGAAGAAAGCAATAAATAAACCCCTGCATAAAAAAGATTCGAGAATTGACAAAAAATAACAGTTCAGTTACAATGTTGTGCGCGCTTTCTTTAATATTCGAGAAGTAGTTGAATAGAAAATTTAGGGATCGTTTATTGAAGAATTTAGACAGTCGCGAGCTTGGATTTAGGCCCAAGCATTCTACAATCACTCAAATGCTCCAGTATTGTGGGAAAATGTTTCGATATTTGAATGCGAAAGAGTCTTCATTAAGCATTTATCTCGATATTGCAAAGGCGTTCGATACAATAAATCACAATGCAATTTTGTTGAAGCTTATGCATTTTGGATTTGATAACCAACCTGTCAAGTTTTTTCACAGATTGTTTATTAAGCAGAATTCAGTGCGTTTATGTTAAAGATGAGTATTCGTCAGAATTAACTGTTACGAGTGGTGGTCCACAGGGTTCAGTGTTTGCGGTTTTTATGTTCCCTGTGTTCATTAACGACCTTCCATCTCTAATGGAGAACAGCAGATATGTTTTTGCCGATGACACGAAAATTATTGGAAGTCAAATGAAATTTTTTTCAATACAAAATGATTTAAACAATGCTATCAAATGGTCAAAAGAAAACAGGTTGGAATTCAATAATTCAAAGTTTGACGCTATATGTTTTGATGTAAAAAAGTTAGATCAGTCTAGCGTCCACTTGTATGCAGATGATACAGAAATTACAAGCAAATCTTCGCATGTAATTCGTGGATGATCTTGGTACAATAATTAGTTATAATTTGAAATGGGATAGTCATATTAATGAGCTGCTATCGAAGGTACAACGAAAGCTTTTTACTTGCAGAAAAATTTTCCCTATTCTAGAAATACGAGAGTAAAAGTAAGTTTAAACAAAAGTTACATTTTATCGATTCTCCTTTACGCGTGCTTTGAACAATAAATTTTGTATCGATAGTGACTACAATCAGAACCTCATTTACAACAGTTTGTTGCCAATCAGTTTTCTTTTGGTTCGAAATGATCTTCTTATAGTGAACAAAGTTTATAACTGCTATACTGCCCTTAAATTTGATGATTATTGGAAAGTTTTCAAGGGACCACGCAGTAACCGTTCGGCAGCAAAGCAGTTTTTGAGGACAAATTTTAATCAGACGAAATCAGTCAAATTGGAAGAGTATTTTGTTTTGAGAGTTGTGAAATATGCAAATGTTCTCACCCAGCGAAATGACATCTCAACTTTTGACTGGACATGTCCAACAGTGTTATTTCGGAAACAGCTGAACTCTCTTTTGAAATTAAGGGCTGTGAACTTTAAATACTATCAGTATCCTGTTAATTGGTCCTGTTTTTATAATTAATTAACAAAGCGATTTCCGCATCGCGGGTACCAAGTCAATTTATTAATAAAAAACTTTATAAGGTATATATAAAGGTCATAAAATTGGTCGGTATATGTATTGTTTATATATTTAGTCGGTATTTCGAAAAAAAAATTTATTGGTCTCATAAATTATTTACAAATAATCTATTGTAGCCAAAAGTTTATAAAAATTTGTTAACAAATTTTGGTTGAATAACTAGGGTACTTCTAATATGGTTACGGTAATGAAAAAATATGTACATTGGCAAACGTAACTTTGCCTGCGTATCTTTAAAAAAAACCTCGAAGGTGACGCATTTTCAAATTAACATGCTTGCTTATCTTCTAAGACTCTCAGAAACGATGATAGATAAAATTTGACAAGATCCTACCGAGATCTTTGTAAGATCGTGCAAGTTAGGCGTTTAATTCCGACTGGGTCTATAATGTTTTTTGATTGTTTATTATTAAACTGAAACGTATTGGGTTGCTTATGGAGCTGCTCGTTAAACTTTTTATGGAAAAAATCCTTTTATGAAGAAAAGGCAGAAACTGAAATTTAATTTTTTGTTAATGTTGTCACCAAAAGACAATCAATAGATTTGGGGAAGAGGGATTGATCTTGAGGGAAGAGGGGTGGGGGATTGAGGGGGGGGGGCTGATTGGGTAGGTGCAGAATTCTTCCCGACGTTCAACATGTGAATTTTATTGTAATTAACTCAGTGTAAAAACAGAGTGAAAATGTTACGTAAGCGTTTCAAACTTTAAAAAAAACTCTCGACACCACTGACGACCAAATACCCATTTAAAAGCACCTCTTTTGATGAATTAAAAGTGTCGATAGTTTTTAAAAAGTAAGCGTTTTGAGCAAGTTTTACGATTTTCCACGTGCCCATTTCAACTACCTACGTTAACCCGCCAGTCAATTTCAGTACTGGGAAGTCAGTTTTGAGATCTAATTGTAAGTCTAATTTCAGTGCTGATTCAGAGCTATGATCATGTCACTTTTTGCACTTGTCTTTTTTTAAAAAAAATTGTACCAGTTGGGATAAAAGATATTATGAAGCGCATTTCTTAAAAAAAATCACTGATTATATAATTTAGCATACGTGAACCGTGATCTAAATAACTCTCTCTTCTTCCGCGTCTCTTTTCATCTATATAAACCGCGTTGTCTAAGTTGTTTATTTCTTCATTCACTACTGATTTAGAGAGACATCAAAGACAATATATGTCATAAGATGAAAAAAGGTTGCATAAAATCATTGCCAATTTAGAGCAGCTGATAGTGGGTACAACGTGAACTTTAATTCAACAAACTAAGAAAAAAACAATTACTGTAAAAAAAATTGGAAATAATAAAATAGTAGCGGTGGGAAACTATCGCACCACGCAATTTTTTTTGACTCCAGAAATTAATGGAATAATCTGGCAAATAATGAACGCATTAAAATACATTTAGGTAATAAATTTCTTAAAACGCAAAGCTCCTAAAATTTTAGAGGTACATTTTGTGCTCTTGTTGGAATAACTAATATGGTACAGTGCCTAAATGTACTAATAAGGTTCAGTAATTAATTTTTGAGTAAACTCTGATAAACTAATTTATTTCCAATGAGTGTTTTGACAAAACATATTTTAATATTTGTTTCATGAATTAAGCAGTTTGTTCATATCATTTCATAATTTATTTAATTTTCCTTTTGTCTCAATTTATTTTTATCATCTTTCAGTTAACGATTATATTTGCTAATTCAACCTTTTTTGCTCTCTTATTTTGTATTCAAGTGATAGTTAAATCTCGTACTTGCACCGCTTTTTAAAGATCAGATCCGTTGTGTCCAAACTTATGATGCCAGTGAGAAGCCAAATTACAGTAGTGATTTTAGTCATGCTGGCCTAATTAAGAGAGTGCATTTTTGGATTTCGAGAGGACCTTTTTTCACGTGTAAAAAATAAGATTTATTTTCAAATTTTACTAGCCTAAGAACAATTAAAAAGAAACATATGTGTTCTAATATTGCTTAGTGTTCTTTTTCAATCCGTCAATGGTCCCCAAGAACATCTTAAGATTTTGATACAACTTTTTGTCGGGAAATATTAGCAAAAATTTTTGCTGCGCATTTTTTGTGATATCTTTTGACTTAAGGTTACTGGTTCTGACCAAAGATGCATCTCTTCAGTTCCTAAATGCTTTTGCGTAATATGTTTTTATTATTTTTTTCTTTTTACCGTGAGGCACTGATTGTCAAAAGAATTCTGATCGTTCCCAAATGTTTCTTGCAGTTTTCTTTACTCTGTATTTAAACAATTTTGGTAGTATGGTTGTATGGTGAACGCACTCTAAGGACGCACAGTCTGAATAGGTGTATATCAAATTGCTAATATTGATGAATTACACAACAGCAGTTTTTGCGAAGTTATATCTTCAGATTTTTGTTAATTTTTGCTCATTTAGGGACTTCTGCTTTGTTGAATGACAAAACTGGTTGTTTCCGGAAAAATTTGTGTTCGCGCTATTAGCCAACTGAATTCTTTGGATTTTAATAAAGGGCATGTCCTGTTACACTTTTTTGGTCGGTAGCATTTTTTGTTACGAAAATATGACGTCACGTTTATCTCAAATGCTTGCGTGCGTGATAATTTTCATTCCTGGTGAAACGGTGTTTTTGTTCACTTTTGGTTTGTTTTGCAAATGTCTTATTATGATACTAGTAATCACTAGGTTAATCTGGCAAATGAACGCATAGAAACTTTTTATGGTGATAAATTTCAAAAACCGCAAAGCTCCTGTATTTTTAGCAGTATATTTGGTGCTCTTGTTGGAATAACCAACATTGTACACTGCCTAAATGCACTATTAAACTTCAAATGTAAAATTTTGAGTAATCTCTGATAATCTAGTTTATCTCCAATGAGTGGCCTGACAAATTATTTGTTACTATTTGTTCCATGAATCGTGCAGTTTGTCCATATCATTTCATAATTTATTTAACTTTCCCTTTATCTCAATTAATTTTTATCCCAGTCAATTAAAGAGTTAGTTTGCTAATTCAACCGCTGTTGCTCTCTTTTTTTTTGTACTCAATTGATATTTAAATTTAAGAGTGCGAGTTTGATTTTGTTCTGTATTTAGTTTTGACGTAATTGTGCTGCTTTCAAAGATAAGTTCTGTTTTTCTTTCCGAATTTTTGATTTGAGAATCCAAATTAGTGATTTTGGTCATGCTGGGCTAATAAAGAGAGTGATTTTTTTTGAAAAGAATATCTTTCACATGCAAAAAATAACCTGGTTTTCGAATTTGATTTGCCTAAATAGAATAGAAAACGAACATATGTGCTCTAATAATGCTTAGTTGCCTTTTTCAATGGTTCCCAAGTACATCTTTGGTATAAAATTTTAGCGAATAATTTTGCAACTCAATTTTTCTGTTATCTTTTGTCGTAATTAATAATTAGACCGACTAATGATACATCCCTTCGGTTATTAAGAGGCATGGGTGAACTGAAAAAATATTTTGTGTTCAAAACTTAGAAATTTCAATAAGATCACCACACTCTGAATAATATTAGAAATTACTATATCAGAAAAACATTAGAATTTAGCGGTTATGCGTTCTTTATTGCGTTGTCTTGCCATTTCAACTCAAATAAAAGCAGGTCTTGGTTGCTAATGGAGTACGAATGACTCTATGGGTGAATGGGTGAACTGAAAAAAAATTTTGTGTTCAAAACTTAGAAATTTCAATAAGATCACCACACTCTGAATAATATTAGAAATTACTATATCAGAAAAACATTAGAATTTAGCGTTTATGCGTTCTTTATTGCGTTGTCTTGCCATTTCAACTCAAATACAAGCAGGTCTTGGTTGCTAATGGAGTACGAATGACTCTAATAATTGATTGTAGTTTGTGATATCCCTGACTGTAGAAATACAATTCGTATCACAATTCCACTTAGAGTTAGGTGAATGGATTCGAGGTGCGAATCCAACTTTTACTGAATTATTGGATTACTACTTTTAGACTTAGCTACAATCGTGTTGCGACTGCAGACAAGATTATAGAGAGTGGAATTCCTCCTCAAATCCAATAGGATCTCGACTAGTGCAAAACAGACTAGATTGAATGCAACTGAATTCAGAAACAAGATTCAAGAGAATGAATAATTAATCAAAAGAGGGAGATTTGAACAACCTGAAATATTGACTTTATAGTCGGCGGTAAATTACTTGTAGGTGAACTATGACTTATAGCCTGATAAGGGCAAACATAAAATGATTTAGTACAAATTACTAAACATGAACTTAATATGGTACAACCGTACCACATATCCTGGGCTGAGCAAAATTTTAAACTGTAACAGTGTAAAATTTATGATAATATTAACATATGTACTGATTAGTATAAATAATAAGAATTATGAGCAACAACAGAGGAGTGACGAATGAAAAGTGGAAAGGTGGTTCAAATGCAGGAGGAAACGAAATTAAGGTAAACTTTCAACATTTACGGTAAAGTATATGCATGCAATATAAATTAATGAACAATCGCGATGCAAATCCCGCAAAATTAATAACACAGAAATATGGTTACATGAGCAACATCAGTTTTAACTAAACTATATCTAACACGAACACAGTTTTTTAATGAACGCAAACACGAAATGAATGGAAAAGTGATACGAATCCATATTTAAATGAACAATTACATAATTCAAATTTGAACAATTTAACAATTAACGATGATAGTCTGAGAGTTTTAATTCAAATCTGGTTTTCTGCGTCAAAGACGCTCATATTAATCTCCCGTGCATAGTCCTCATATTCGCAGCTCTCAGAAGACCATGTTCCCACTGGAGGAGGTGCAGAAGGGCTCACTACTCTCAGCTCGTAATGTGTATCAGGAACAGGAGGCTGTGCTGCTTCTTCCTGAATGATAGTCTCTATAACGGGATTCGCGGGTTTTTGTTTCTTAGGAACAGGAGCAGCTGAATCATCACTGATGGAGCACACCAAATTCTCAAATCCGAAGTAATTGGGAGCGCAGCGAGTACGTTTATTGCGAGAGGTTGAGGGGGAGGCAACGGATGATGTCACTGAGGAGGCAGCAACAGACGAGGCATTGGAAGTGTTCAAAGTAGTAGACGTATTTCGAGAACGCTTTCCTCCTGCTTGGGGCTTAAGAGGTTTTCGAGACGCCATTGCTTTAGAAATGTTGCTGTTTGCTGAGGAGACCCCCGATGCTGCATCAGATTGAGTTGGACGATGGCGGATTTTAATCTCTCCGCGGAATTTTTTCTTTAATTCCTTCGTGTGTTGAGAAATCTTCTCCTCCGTAGTTTTCTCATATGGCAGAGGTCTTCGTTTGACGTATTCTCAGATGTCTGTATTTCGTTCTGCACCGGTGCCGAATTTGGCAATATCACTATTTCTGACACAGACCTCGGGTACTCTGGTTCCTTAATAACCGTAGTGGTACCAGAAGTACGGACAACTGTACTGCCTGGAGCCAGGGTTTCCCAGAGTCCGCGAAAATCCCGTTTTGAACGCTCTGTTGCTTTTCTAGCCAATTTGAGGTCCAGTGATTGCTCTGTCCGTGGGATAGGTTTGTTCATTTTGGGATGCTTGTTGAAACGGGAGATAGATTTATTGTGATCTCCATTATAGCGGCGTCCCGCGTCTACCTGTGCTATTTGCATCGCCTCCTCAATCAAAATATCGCTTCGATCCCCCGTCACCCATCCATTTTCATCTAAGTAGTCTTCGACAGGGACGGTATCGGCATCTAAATAGTGGTGAAGAATGTTTTCATATGATAAATTAGATGATTTGGGTAGTGTACTTATATTACTTAGTGGTGTATTTGGTTTTCTTCCAAAATGTGCCTGGAAAGGTGTTACGTTTGTTGTCCTTTGTTTACAGATACGTAATTGATATACAATTGACTTTATTGCTTCTTTAATTGTGAATGTTTTATTTCTATTGTCTAATTTCATGCAGCTTAAGCGTCTTTTAATAGTTTGTATCAAACGCTCCACTAATCCTATAGCTCTACGATCGTTTGCGGGAGCAGTGAGTATCTTAATATTATGTTGTGTACAAAAATTTTTAACTTTATAACCTATTAGACAACGTGCTTGATCTAATCTAATATTTCGAGTAACACCGTGGATTTGTATGTAATCGTCTAAAAATTTAAGAACATTTGGTTCATTAGCTTCGTCAAATACTTCTACAGAGGGATATTTAGAAAAACGATCAATAAATGCAAGGAAATAAAGATCTTGATCTTTTTCATTTGTGATGAGACCTCCAAAATCAATTTGTATTTCTTCATTGGGCTCTGTACATGGTAGTAAAGGTTTCCATTTAGACGCCGGAATAACAGGCTTAAGGTTCTTACCAATATCAGTACAAGGCTTGCACTGAGCCGCTTTCTTTAATATTTCTCGGTGCATATACGGCCAGAACGCGTTTTGCCCGAGCGTTATCATGCCCCAACTTCCCGGATGTGTCAAGTGGAGGCTTTCCAAGACAGCGTCCTGAATGGAGTGCGGAATTGCTACTCTTTCGTCCACGCAGACACAGCCTGAGCGGACATGCAGGTCTCTCCAGTAGGAGAACCGATAAGGATTCACTTCCTTACACCGTTGGGGGTTGTTTTGAAGAATGCAGTCACGTACTTCCTTCAGGACTGCATCTTTACTGGTGAGGACTGCCAAGAAGCCCTTCGTGAAGATTTGTGTGAGGTTGTTCTCAAAGACATCTTCTTTTGATAACTCCAAGTTTGGTGAAGTTTGGCCTTCATTAGATGATCTGGTTGTATTCACTCCGGAATTAGGGGTAGACTGGAATGTGACCCAGCTGTTTGTAGGGGGAGTTTGCGGGTTAGATGCAGAGCTGCTCATTGTGTGATTTTCAATTGAGTGGATATGAGATATGTTTGATTGAGGATTACGATGTGAGTGGATTTGAATTGGTGTTGTACTAATAGTAGAAGCAGACTGGATTTGTGCTGCGACTGCAGAATTTTCAAGAAGCAACTGAGTTGTGTTACGATTAATGGCAGAAAGCAATTTGGAATAGTTTGTTGAGCGAGGATGCGAGGCACGTGTGGAATGTGTGTGAATGACGCTGTTAAAGTGCTGTGATTGACAGGTTTGTGGTGTGGTATTTGCATTAATTGCAGCGATAGCGTCGCGAATGCGGGTAATTGTTGCTACCGCAAATTCCTCATCGTATTTGTTTGTATTTTTTGCTTTTTGATTTGGTTGGCGTGAAATATAGTCTATCAGCCCCATTTTTGCACCAGGTATATGTTCGATATTAAAATCAAAAGGTAAAAGACGATCGATCCAGCGTGTTAATCTACTATTATAAGATTTATTCGACCTGTGTTCTTTCATAATTGAAAGTAATGCTCGATGATCTGTGATAATTGTGAATGATTTGCCAAATAAATAATATTTAAAATATTCTACAGACCACACTACACCTAACAATACTAGTTCATTAATGCTATAGCGTTCCTCATCAGAGTTGAGGAAACGAGATGCAAATGCAACTGTATGCCAGCCCGTAGGCGAACGTTGTTCTAAGGCTGCTCCTAAACCCGCTCTTGAAGCATCGCATTTGATCCGCGTTTCCAAGTGAGGATTGTAATGTGTGTTTTCTGTGGCGTTTGCTGCTTTATTTTTAATTGCTTGAAAGTGTGTGTCATGTTCAGTGTTCCAAATGAATTTTGTGTTCTTTTTTAATAATGGACGAAGGTGATGGCACTATTGATACAAATGTGGGATAAATTTTCCTAAATAATGAACAGAACCTAAGAAAGATCGAAGTTGTTTTAAGTTTTTAGGTGCTGATAGGGAAGCGATTGCCGCTGTTTTTGATTCAAGTGGAGCTATTCCCGATTGACTAAATTTATGTCCCAACCATTCAATTTCAGTTTTTGCGAAATGAAATTTAGGTAAATTAATCCGTAAATTATCCTCGTCTAATTTCTTTAAACATTTGTAGACGAGTTTTAAGTGGTCTTCTTTAGAACCACGACTAACTACTATAATGTCATCCAGAAAACAATAGGTATTTTGAAGTCCGACAAAAGTATAATCCATCACTTTTTGGAAAGCTGCTGGCATATCAGTTAAACCGTAAAACCCTGTAATAAAACGGTATAATCCAGTTCTCTCACCGCTAATAATAATAAAGTTACTGTGTTGAGCCGTTTGCGGATCTAATTTAAGTTGACTGTATGCGTACTTCAAATCCAGTGTTGAATAATATGCTGTTTCTTGTGATGCGGATGTATTCAAATTCTGTTGAATTGTGTCAATCAAATTGTCAATATTTGGCAATTGATATTTGTTTTTATGAATAGATTGATTTAAGATTTTGGAATCTAAAGCTAATTTAACTGTTTTGTCTCTTTTAACTGTAATGACTATAGGTGAAATAAAATTTTTATCTGAACAACTGTTTGATTTTATGATGTGTTTTTCGTCAAGTAGTTTTTTAAGTTCTATATTAACTAGTGGTTTTAAGTTAATTGGAACTCGTCGTCCTTTTTGATGTGTAGGTGTAAATTCATTATGAAATGTTGACTTTACTGAATGTTTTAAAGATTTACCGACACGGGTGATGAGATCTGGAAAATCAAAAGAGATCTGCCTTTTGATTGGACATTGATTTTGATCAATATTTGCAATTTGTTTCAATTGAATAACAGAAAAGCCTAGCTTTGGATAGAGATCTCGTCCAATGATAGGTCGGTGACCGTCTTCCACGACAGTTACATCGACGCCCGTGGCTATTCAGTCATTACACTTTATTGATGTATTGATTACACCGACAATCTTGATTATATCATCAGAAAAAGTTTTTAGATCATGTATTTCGGGTGACTGTACCCAATAACTTTCTTTGCATTCGGACAACACTGTGTCCGCCAGGCTTTTGGTTACAATAGTGCATACGCTTCCCGAATCCACCAAAGCTTTTGTGCATGTATTTCCAACACAAATGACTAGATTTACGGGTTCTACCTCACGAGTGTCGGTTTTGATGGAAATTGCAGCTACACAGTTATCGTTATAATCATCGTAATCGGAGTCGTAGTTGGCATCGTAAATGCTTTTCTGCTGTAGGAGCTTGCTGATATTGTTAACTTGTTCCGCCGCCGTTGTTGAAGTACCTACTGTAGCCGCCTCAGAAACCGAGTCATCTACATAGTTTACTCTAGGTTTTGGTTTACTAGATTGTTTTGGTTTGCGACAAACTTTTGCAAAGTGATTAGCGATTCCACAATTTTTACAAGATTTTCCACGAGCAGGTCAGTTTTGTCTATGAGAAGGAGTCCAGCCATAGCCACAATTTGGACAAATCGTAGGTTTGACAAACTGGTTTATCGGTGCTCGGGTTCTATTCCACGATCCTTGAACACTATTTATCGATTGACTTGAAATTTCATTTGTGGTGTTGGGAGTTGGAGTTCCAGAAATTTTCAATTGGTTTTGTATTCCCTTTTCAAAGTTCATTGCAACCTCAAGAGCTTTTTTAGCCGTCCGTGTTTCTTTGAGTAGCTCCCTTTGGATTTCACCATCTTGCATATTAGCAATGAAGACATCCCGAATGATCGACTCCTCGTGACTTCCCAGATCACAGTTTAGAGACAACTCTCAAAGACACCTGTAGAAGTTTTCCACAGGTTCTCCTTTCATTTGTTTTCGAGTGAGAAATGTGTATCGATCAAATGTGATATTTCTTTGCTTAGTGAACACCCTATCAAGGCAATCCCAAAGAACTTTTGTTGTCACTCTATTGAATTGGATGCTCGGTTCTTGCGAATCAAATATTCGTCTCCCTTCCATTCCCAAGCTGAGGTATGTTAGAGAGACTGCTTTGCTATCACAGTACTTCCAAGGTTTTTCTGCACACAGTATGCCAACAAGTTCTATTTTTTGACATCTATTGAGCCACGAATTTTTGAGCTGTTCGTTTCTGGTACGTCGATCTCGTTCACTTTGAGCTGTGCTTTTTTCGACATCATCCTCGTAAATAGGTTCTGGGGGTAGAGTGACATTGTCCGGAGGGTCGTCAAGGAGAGTGTCAATTGAAATTCCTTCTTTAGCCATGATAGCCAATTTTAGCATGATCTGCCATCTATCCCATCGCAATGGAGGTTCAAGTGTTGGTTTATCTCAAAAGGGCTCGATTCCCAAGAGTGCACGTTCTTTAGTTGCTGACTGCGCCATGTGATATCCCTGACTGTATAAACACAATTCGTGTCACAAATCCACTTAGAGTTAGGTGAGTGGATTCGATGTGCGAATCCAACTTTTACTGAATTATTGGATTACCACTTTTAAACTTAGCTACAATCGTGTTGCGATTGCAGACAAGCTTAGTGAGAGTGGAATTCCTCCTCAAATCCAACAGGATCTCGACTAATGCAAAACAGACTAGATTGAATGCAACTGAATTCAGAAACAAGATTCAAGAGAATGAATAAATAATCAAAAGTGGGAGATGTGAACAATCTGAAATATTGACTTTATAGTCGGCGGTAAATTACTTGTACGTGAACTATGACTTATAGCCTGACAAGGGCAAACATAAAATGATTTAGTACAAATTAATAAACATGAGATTAATATGGTACAACCGTACCACATAGTTCATACCTGTGGTTTTCACTACTTTGGAACTAGCTGTTTGGAGTAACTATTGGTGGCTACCTGAATAGTGTACATTGTGGTTGCTTTTCTTGCAGTATTGCTTTTCAG
This sequence comes from Convolutriloba macropyga, assembly GCF_964194025.1. Lineage (NCBI taxonomy): Eukaryota > Metazoa > Xenacoelomorpha > Acoela > Convolutidae > Convolutriloba > Convolutriloba macropyga. The sequence goes on along the minus strand of NW_027449562.1, from coordinate 2,824 downwards.
TCTCAGTAAAAGCAGTTCTTTTCGGCTTATAATGCAAGGTATATCTCTTACTTGTTCACCTTTGTTTTTTAGCGTCGATAAGTCAAATACTAATCAGTCACGAAAGATATTTGGTTGGGTAATTTTTAAACCTTGCCTTTACCTTCTGTTTGGCAATGCGATTCTAAAACTATTTTGCGATTCTAAAACTCGAGTCAATTATACGGATAAAGGTTTCAGCATAATTTTTGTTTGCGCCACCTGTGATTGGGTGAGCACTATTTGCAAACTCAGATAGACAAATTTGTTTCTTGCATTAAGATTTACTCTGTGTTTCATCATTTTTCGTAGTGTGGTTGTATGCTGCACGAACTCTAAAGACGCATAAACTGACTAGATTTATACCAAATTGCTAATCTTGATGATTTATACATCAATAGTTTGCAAATTTAAACTGTCTTCAGTCTTCTGTTTAGTTTTGCTCATTAAGGAATTGTGCTCTGTTGAATGGTAAAAATGGTTGATTCAGAAAAAAATTGTTTTCAAGTTATTAGCAAATTGAATTCTTTAGATTGTACTTTTGGTCATGTCTCGTTATATTTTTCCGCGTTAGAATTTTTGTTACGACCATATGTCGTCACGTTCACTTCAAATCTGCATTTTTGTTTGTTAAAGCAATATGGACTGAATTGCGCGGCTAAATCCTGGTAAAACTTCGTTGGGTGTTTTTGTTCATTTTTGTGATTAATTGATTTTTCGCACGTGACTGTTTCAATTTCAAAAATAATTTTACACTCTCAAAGCAATTTTTGCTAACTTTAAATGAAGGAGTTGAAGCCAACTGAGTGTATGTCACTCGAATTAACGGTTATGAAGAGCCATCTATGAGAAACAGCGGTGCGTAATGGATTCTGAATCAAAATATAACAGCAGTCAGATAAAAAAGGAATTTCTCTTTTATTTTAATATTTTTAATGACGTTTTTCAGACTTCAGATCTACAAAGTTATCGCAGTTAGTTTCTCATTTTTTGCCAATTATATTTTAATTGATTTCATCTGATATGTAAAAATTTTGTTTTTCTTAGTTTTTCGAATTTATTGTCGTAAGTTGGTAACAATTGCTGCTGCTAATATTTTCTCTTGTATCTTCGTCTAATATATATATCTTTGTCCATTGTAATTTTACCAAATTCAAATCAGATATTATTATAAGCACTAACGAATTCACGTGCAAAACAGATCATACAAGTTTGTATAGTCTTTCTTCTAATTTTCAGGAAATTTACATTCACATCTCATTAGTATGTCCATTAAGAAAATGAAATCAATTTACGTAATTGAGATGAAATGTTACAGCAGAATGCATTAAAATCAGTCTTGAACTAGAGACATAAAAGATAGAATGACATCACCCGTGAACTAGACTCAAAAAGCTGATTAAACTGAATAAAAAATAAATCTTTCTATCTAATAATCTCTTTCGGTCAGATCCTAAAAGCAAAAATCAAGTTCAAAAATTTTTGCAGGATTTAAAATTCATATGATTAAAAATGCAGAATGAAAATGGCACACCGTTCAATTAAGTTCAAAAATGAAAACAAATTATTTTTCTCTCCGAAAACGGGACAAAACTCGATTGAAAAGAAATTAAATAACCAATAGATCAATTTTGGTCACAATTCTGAAAATGAAATCAACGATTAAATGTGTTTTCTCAGTTGAAAATTGGTTCGAAGTTTGTTCACGTTTCTTTGATTAATAATTGATTTTCTCAAACTGAATAAAATTAATCAAAGAACACAACAAAAGACGCTTCAATTTGATCATTTCTTATAATAAAAAGCGTCTCAAAATTCTGTTTTCAGTTCACTATTTTTCTTGCTAAATGCACTCGAATGTTGAGTTTTTTCAAACATTCGGCGTGAAATTTATTAGGCCTGAATAACCGTACTCATATTTACAATTTACAATCAGTACCGATTCAACAACTATAATAAAACGAAGGTGTGTTACAGTATCATGGTAAACTAAAAGTTCTTGCAGTTCAAATCAAATACCAGATTTTTTTCAAAAAAAAATTTTGCGTGGATTTTGCCGTTCATTTAGCTGTTCATAAAAAATTCAAAGCATGTCGTGAAAGCTTGAAACCTCGTGAAAACCCACCATGGCGTCGCGGTTTATTTGGAAATTTAATTGGCTTACGGCAAGACTTTTGGCCGACTTTTGGTTTTTGTTGTTGTTGTTGTTGTTGTTGTTATTTTGGTCAACATCAACCGTCCGTCCCTTGACAATCTAGGTCTAAAATAAGGGGAGGTCTCAACTCGAGTTGTACTTTTATATGCAAGGAGATTGTAGGGCCGGAGGGGGGGGGGTGGTACGGGGGTAATAGGGGAGGTGAAATGAGTTCATTGTTCTGTAAAAATCCATTCGTATTTTCGGTTCTGAATAATTTTTTGTTTGCTGATAACCTGAGCAAACCTTTTTATTTCCAAACGAAATCTATTTTTACAACATTTTGTAGATTGATTATTGTGGATACATATCTGTGGGTAAACAAACATTGTAAACAAGTTTATTAAAAGCAAACAATGAGAGACGAACTGATTTAACTTATCTGGTAAGCAAATCGCAATTCAGACCAAAATCTCGAGCTTGTAATTGGGAATCAAATTGAGAGACGACAAAAATTTTGCAGTGGATTAATTGTTTCTAGTCGCCGACTGAACATGATCGAAAATGAGCAACGAAGAAAAAATTAAAAAATAGTAATTAAAGAAAACCTATGAGAACATAAACATTTGCTCCTTGTTGAACTGTTATCGTTATCAAATCTTTGAAAATCTT
>NW_027449561.1:0-18477 GCF_964194025.1 Convolutriloba macropyga | reverse complement strand
TGAACGCCAATTGAAAAAGTAGGTGAGAATGAACTCTATCCTGTTCTGCAATAGAAGTGGCACCCTCTCCATCCGGCATTGTCCATTCACAAATTATAGACTCATTGGATGTCATTGCTCTGTTTACCCAGAATTTAACACAATCGCGGGGCACTCTGCCCATAAACATCCTCGAATGTAGTCGTATTTGGAGTAGTGTCTCCAACCGGTTGCCAGAGTATCATCAACTAAACAGAATTTAATCACGCATCCTCTACAAATTTAACCACATGGAAACTGCCCTCAACTTATCCTCACAAAATTATCCCGTAGTTGTAGGTTTAGTTGATTATTTTTGGGGATGTAGACTTTTTGTTTAAGATCTAATTATATCACTAATTTTTTGTTAATTAAACCTTCCTGACAATCGTACAAGGTGAAAATATGAAGAATCATAAACTGAAAATGAACTACTTATGGAATTCAGATAAAAAAGAAACGATTTTTACATTCCAAAATTTGTCACTGGTTTTATTACAAAATTCGTTTAATTTATATCCTTCTAATCCTATAAAGTCAGACAAAAATAGATGATTGTCCTACAAAACATATAAGGATCTCTTGATAGTCGCACTGAAATCGTACTAAGAAATCGAACTAAGAGTTTGACATTATACATAATCCTTGCATGATATCTAAGTAGCATCCCGGGTAAAGACACATGAACAATGACAAGCACAAATACACCCACTCACCCTCTCACCCATCCAAACACCCACACGCACAAACAGAGACGTACAATTAAATCAAGCAAACAAAAAAACATAGCAGGACAAGTCTTGACACCATCCAAAGAGTATTTTACGATTAAATAAAAGACTATTCATAGGATGGACAATAAATAGATTGCAAAAACTACTTGGAAAAAAATCCGATCGAAAACAGAAAAAACCAAATTTCAAAGTCAAATAGGCGCATGTGAATAAATAATACAATCGAGAAATCGAATTTTTGATCAAAAACCTTTTTTCACTCTACTTTGATATTAGCGAGAACAAAACTCCTTCCGCAAAAGAAGCCGTTATTTTCACTCCACTTCCTGTTTCGGCGTAACCAAAATCTCAACTCCAATATAAATTCAAAGAATAGGAAAACTTGTGAACAGATCTTAAAGAAACAAAGTCGGAAGAAGTCCGACAACGATTCGAATTAAAACGTTGACCACATTAAAAAACGCCTTGAAAATCTGAAGAAAATTTCTTTCCTTGTTGGACCCGAAAAGAGTCTTGGCCAACAATCTTGTGAAACGGTTAATTTTCCTTCATCAAACCACCAACATTTTGGGGATGTACCAACAAAATTAGTTTGTACGGAAAAAAATGGAGGAAAACGAAAGGAAATAAAGTATAAAGGCAAAAAATATTCTTTCAATGATTCTCAAAAAACATAATCTAGAAAATGCGAAGACGTTATTTGGTTACCATCCTTTTTACACCCCTTTTTGCTTCTTTTATTGCTGCTTCTTTGCGCATTAACACACCCAACAACTCACAGAAACCTTAAATAAATTAAAAAACAATGCAGAAAGCAACTAAAATATAGTAAATTTGTGCTATGTTTTTCAGATAAAAGTTCCATGCCTAGTCTCTTGTGGCCTACTTTAGGAGTAACACCCAAAGAGCTCAAAATCAAAGAATGAAGAAGAAAAACAACGAGAAGCTCAATAAAAAAGACAAAAACTTAGCAAAACAGACGAAAATCGGCCTAAATTTGCGTCATATTACTCCATTATTTTAAATAAAACAACTCAAAAAATTCATCCATTACATCAGAACGCACCCGAAACAACTAGAGCAACTAATTAAAACCACAGAATTCCCGTAATGCTATAAAACTTGATGAAGAATACAAAAACTGTTGAAAACGCCTCCAACATGGTAAAAAGGTAAAAAGAGCTCAAAAATAAGTCAAAAAAGTGTATCATCTGATTCAAAGCGTAAAAACAAAAAATGCCAACGCACTAATGCTAGTTCAGAAAATTGTGACAGACGAGAGGAAACATTGCCAGAAAAAAATTGGAATTTGAAAAAACTTGAGTTTTAACATAGCAGCCAATCCCTATTCTGTCTGCTCTTCAGCACTTTGACATTAAAACAATTTTACCCTATTCACTTTTTTTAAATATACTCCAACAAACTAAACGATAAAAGAGACGCTTCGCCAATAATTCTCTTTGAGCCGTACAAAGACGGCACCCCTATACAATTCAAATCTTTTGAAAAGTAAAAACACACACACATACACACACACACAAAACACATGCACACATACACACAAACACACATCTACACACATGCACACACACACACACACACACACGCATGCACGCACACACACACAAACACATACACGCACACCTTTACAAATGCACACACACATATATTTACACACACACACACACACACACACACACACACACACACACACACACACACACACACACACACACACACACACACACACACACAAACACACCTTCTCTCTTCCTTTAATTAGAAGAAACGCGAGTAATAGGAAACAAAACTTTTTTCAAAAAATATTTCCCCTTAAGAATCTCGGGGTGGAAAATTTTTCTGAATAGAGAATTTTCTATGTCCAACTGTCAATAGTATTGTTAATATCCGCGCTTATTCAATTCGAAATAGAATTCAAGGAGCAATAGAATACTCAACGATCAAATTGAAAAACGTCGATCTTGCTTTTTAACTCTGAGCAGAAATCTGAGTCGAAAAAACAAAAACACTTGAACAAACAAGATACACATCACGTCATCCAGTGTAGAAAAGACAAGTCAGCTGTTCTTACCAGTAAAAAATATTTGCTTTATAAAACGCTAAAACAACGTGACACTAAAAAAATAACGGTAACAAAATTTTATCAAACAAGACATTTAGAGCTATGCAAGCCACCGCGGCTCAATTAGACATTGAAAATTACTTCGTATGTTTTCCGTCGTAAGTTTCTTTTTATGCGTTTCAGAAAAAGCAAACAGTACCTAATCAATAACTCTAAAAAGGAATTTAAAGTGTAAAATTTAAAAGAAATATTAAAATTCTTTCTTTGAACAGTCTGTTAACAACATTAAAAAAATACTTTTGGTAAGACTTCAAGTTTTCATTTTTTCATGAATACAAAAAAATCGATTTTGGTTTGTTTATTCATTGTAAAATAGTGTATTCATTTCTCTTTTTCAAATACAATTGTGAACATGCAATGCTTCTTTTAGATATAATGAATGATTGTGTGTTATTTATTCACCTTCTGTAAATTTAGTAAACTACACTGCCTGGAACTAAGAATGCAATTACTCAGGTAATTGAATATGTCTTTTTTTTAAATGTTGCATATCGGAAAGAAGCATTATTTTAAAAAAGAAACGTCTTAATATGGTAATCGGGCCCGTAATTTTAAACAATAATGACCAATTACAAGAGCAATGGTTCTTTTGATTAGTCCAAATTAATCATAACGAAAAGTTGAATAACATGTTGCGGTTCCAGACGATGACAAAGTTTCGTCATTTCTCTCTCTACATAATAATCTTATTGCGGCTGAGCTTAACAACTCAGAAATCAAAGTGAATAGCGCTTCAAGGTCATTTCAAGCCTTAAAGCTAGAATAATGTGACAAGCGAAATTTAATGCTACATTCTATCGAAGCCAAACGGATTTGGTCATTTCGTCAACATTTATATTTAGCAACTATTATTAGTACACAATCGTCATTCACGAAGTAAAACTCAAACTCGAGCTACCTCAACCACCAGCAAAACAATACTACGACTTAACAGTATTGCATCAGATTCTTTGCGATTGGATTGCGAATCAACCTGTTATTGATACAGAATATTCGACAAAACTTCTACACGGTTAACAAATTTCCCATGACATCAAATTTACACTGAAAAAGTGACGTTATGGAAAAGTGTTCAAATTCTGTCGACATTATTATCTACAACCAATCAACAGTTGAGTTTGACATGTAAATCCACGTGACCAGCAGCATAAAAGGAGCTTGAAAAACGACCAAAAATCAGGCGAAATTTGCAATTTTGGGCATATTAAATTGACATACAGTGCGTATTGATGCACATTTTCTTGAGCGGTAAATTATTTGTTACTGTGTCTTGTTTCTGTAGACCAAATTAGTGATTGTACAGCCTAACTTTACTCTGACTTATTGAAAATAGAATTGATTTTGAAATTCTAAAACTTTCACATTGCGGAACAAAAAACTCTAAAAAGTAGAGTTACAGAGCAGTTAAACTGTTCGTTCTTGTTTCATTCATTGACCAGTTGCCTAGGCTGATTTCAGTTTCTTGAATGGTAGATCTGAGAACTTGGTTACAAAGATATACAAAACTTTGTATTTCGCCAATGTTTTAAGAATGCTTATAAAACATAAAAGATAGCCCCACCAACGCAGTATACCCAGCGTTGTTTATTTTTACATCAGATAGCAGGCCTACCTAACGATCATAACCCTGTGAAATTTTATCTCACTAAAATTTGTGGTTAAGGAGATATCATTGAAAAACATCTAATTTGAGACTCAATGGTTATTTGAAATTTTGGACTTTTGCTTAGTTGAAGCAAAGTTACTTGTTATTCGGCAAAAGCTGAACAAGCAGTTATTTGACAATATTGAATATCAAGTAACGCAACGGCATTCTACAGTATAGCGGATAATACAGTTCACAAAAGTTAACTGCAAAAACACAATATCCGGACAGATTTGAAACCGCTGAAACAAACTGGGCGGTGTAAAGTTTTCCTTGACTTTGATAGGAGAGCAGCCGTTACATTTGGTCCGCCGACCCGGACAGTGGAAGGCAAACTGCTGTCCAATCTGTTGAAGAGAATGCCGAAGGCACCTCCAAAAGAGAATCAAACAAATCAACAGCGCAACGCCAGTGAGGCAGAGCGAAAGTTGCGAGTGCAATTCACAAAACACGTTGAAAAATTGACCTCGTTTAAACGGAACAAGTAAAGCAAAAGGCAACCAGGCAATCCTAACACAATCAGCAGAGAGGAGCTGCAACCAACAGCTCAAAGGTACGACAAGAAGCTCCAAGATTTACGGGAAGAAGTCAACACCAAAACAGGGATTGGCTACAAAATAATTGAAGATTCAGATCGACCCAACAAACTAAAGGTCCTCTACCAACAGACTGTTCACCTTCTAGAGGAAGAAATACCCAAGCAATTGCAGCGTCAAAACAAGCTTGTGCCCTATCCAGCTAATTTCGTTGAAGAGCATCTGAAAGAAGCAAGGAAGTGCAAAGCAAGTTTGGACTATCATTGGCTTGCATATATAAGCAAAGGCACGCAACCAGAAATGAATGCAGAGCAAAGCAACGCAACCCAAGCCGTGAATGACAGCGAGAGCAACAACAACTACCCCACGGACAACCCAGTTGCTCAAACAGTGCAAAATGGAGCAACAGCGAGCGGCCAAGAGACGGAGAATGCTTCGGAAACATCTTCGGCAGAGCAAAGGCGCGAGGAAAAGATGATGAAATTCGATGTCGAATTGAAAACCAAGATGCGACTGGAACAGGCACGGTTCGAGCGGAGGAAGCTAGAGCTGGAAATGCAAATGAAGGAACTCGAAACAAAGCATCAACTACTGGAGGAAGAGCGTGAGCTAGAGCGCAAAGTGAAGAGAACAGCATTAGAGAATGATGATGTTCGTTCCCAATCAACTAGTGCTCGAGACAAGTCACCCTTCAACTGGGCCCCAATGAAGAGAGATGTCTCAGACTGGGCCAGTAGAATCGACAATCTTCTAACACCAGACCGATCAACAGCTCGCTTCGAAGCAACCCCTGAAGTGAACAGGCCTAGCCACTTCTCACGATATCGCAATTCACGAGAACGATCCTCAAGTGTTGAAGACCGGGACGTTTCCCCCAGAGCTGGTCTACTACGATACAACAGTGGGTACGCAGGTAGCAGTAGCCTACCAAAGCTGAAGTTGAACAACTTCGATGGAAACCCCCTCGAGTGGCCGGAGTGGTCTAGTATGTTCATTGCTACAGTGGATCAACGCCCAATACCGGACTCAGAGAAGATGAACCATCTGAAGACTCTACTGACAGGCAGGGCAAAGTCAGCAATCTCAGGAATGGGCTATTCAGGACAATTCTATGGTGCTGCCTGGAGCATTCTGGAGAGGAAATTTGGAAGGCCTCATGTGATCATTGGTGCATAACTGGAGAGCCTTCGCAAAGCAAGTCAGGTGAAACCACACAACTCAACAGGTGTGATCAGTTTCTCAGTTATTGTTTCGAACTTTGTGAATGTGCTCAAAGAGTACAAGCAGATTGGTGATCTGCAATCAAGCTCGACATTGTATATGGCAGTAGATAAACTACCCCAAGTTCTCTAAGAGAAGTGGTGGTTCTATGTTGATGATAAAGATGAAGATTGACCTGATCTGATCATGTTTGAAAAATGGCTATCAAGGATAGCATTCGTGCACGAAGGGTTTTCAGCTTTCAAGGGAGAGCGAAGAGAAGAAGACCGAAGAAGCACAAATGGAGACAAACAGTTCCCGAAAAGTGCAAGTTCGAATGTGAAAGAAACGAAGCAAACGCAAAGTGATCACTGTTCGCTAGCTGATGGCACTCATCAAATATGGAACTGTCCACTATTCAGGAACATGAGTGTGAATGATCGGTACGCAGCAGTGAGAAAGCAACGCTTATGTTACGGATGTCTGGGCAAAGGACATGCAATCAAAGATTGTAAAGTCAATGCGTGCGGCATCAATGGATGCATCAAGAAGCACAACCGATTGCTACACTCAGAAAACCAAATGGACGATGGTAATCATGCAGTCAACGTAAGCGCAGCAACAATCAACCAGAGTAACGAAGTTACTAGCTTTCTTCAGATAGTTCCTGTCTCAATACAGAGCGGTGGCAACAGGTTGAACACATATGCTTTCCTCGATAGTGGATCAACGGTTTCATTCATCGATCAAAGTGTGCAAGAGAAGTTACGGGTCCAAGACACCGGTGTGACGCTCAACATAGCTGGCATATACGGAACGAAGGATCTGAAGACAGAAAGGGTTCCTCTCAAAATAAAGGGACTACATTCAAAGGTGCAATCAATTAAAGCGTTTGCACACCCGTCAATATCCTTGGGAAACACAAACTACAATTACAACAAGCTGAAGCAAAGCTTCAATCACTTGAGTGTTTTACCCAACAAAAGCTTCAACTTGATGGAAATTGGCATCATCCTTGGTCAAGATGCTTATGAGCTACAACGCCCTTTGGACTATAAGATAGGAACACGAAGTGAATCTTTCGCCGTTCTAACAGAGCTAGGATGGGTAGTCAGTGGACCCATGACGGGCAAGGGAAGACAAAATGTTTTTCATTTCGCCTTCACTGAAGATGTGAAAGTGGCTGAGAATATCCAAACCTGGTGGGACATAGAAACCTATGCTTCCAAAATCAACGTCGTCAGTCAGTCAAAGAAGGAACTGCAGGCACAAAGGATGCTAGAGAGTACGACAAAGTTCACAGGCGAGCGGTACGAAGTGGGAATGCTGTGGAGTGAACCAGAGCCAAACCTACAGAACAACTACAGCTCAGCCCTGGGTCAGCTTTACTCACTGGAGCGAAGATTCCAAAGGGACCCAAACTTGAAGAAATTGTATCAACAGTCAATAGATACAGATGTAGAAAAAGGATTCGTAAAGGTTTTGGACGAGTCCGAAGTGAGAGGCACCTTCGGGAAGGAACGGTATTTGCCCCACCAACCAGTGCTAAACCCGAACAAGCCTGGCAAAGTAAGACGTGTTTGCAATGCCGCATCAAAGTACAAAGAAGTATGCCTAAATGATAAGCTACTAGCAGGACCTGATCTGTTACATGGCTTGATTGGAACAATATTTAGATTCCGTGAAAGACCAATAGCCCTAACAGCTGACATCGAATCGATGTTTCTACAAGTGCAAGTTCCCGAACAGGATAGAAGTTGCTTGAGGTTCTTATGGCGTCCAAGGACTAATGAAGCCGTTCAGATATACGAATATCAGCGTCATGTTTTTGGAGCTAAGAGTTCTCCAACTTGTGCAAACTATGCTCTCAAGCGAGTGGGACTGGACAACGAAGAAGAGTCTCCAATTGCGGCAAAGTCAATACAAAACAACTTCTACATAGACGATTTCATCAAATCAGTAGAAGAAGCAATTGAAGTCTTCAATCAACCCCGAAGAAGCAATTGAAGTCTTCAATCAACTACAACCTCTTCTCTCACGACATGGATTTGAACTGAAGAAGTGGATATGCAACAACGATGCATTTACCAAAGCAATCCCAGAAGACTTGAAGTCAATCAGCAACACAAAGCAAGTCGAAGTGGAACCCAATACGGAGGGATCCTCAGTGCTAGGACTACAATGGACCGTTACTGATGACAGTCTTCAAGTGTGTAGAGTTACCAACAAGGAAGTGGAAACCCCTATTACCCAGAGGAAGATTCTGTCACTGGTATCTTCAGTACTCGACCCGATCGGATTGTTTGCTCCGTTCAACGTTCATATGAGACGACTTCTGAAAGGTATCTGGACCAAGAATGGACAACATTTGGACAACAAAGTGGAGCCTACTGAAGAAGAAGAATTCCTGAGATGGAAAGAACAACTTCCAATAGTGGCTGAAACAAGCATCGGTAGAAGGTACTTCAACAAAGACAGGGATAAAACCGAGCTTCATGTGTTTGCTGACGCATCTGAAGACACGATGTGTGCAGTAGCCTATCTACGTTCACAACCGAAAGAATACTCAGCTGACTTAGCATTTGTCAGTGGAAAATGCAGAGTGGCACCGATTAGGCATCTTTCAATACCGCGATTGGAATTGCAAGCGGCAGTCATGGCAGTGAGGTTGAAAGAACAGATAGTCAAGGAACATGAAATGAAGATAAATAGTTGCAGTTTTTGGTCGGACTCGACTACAGTATTGCAGTGGATACACAGTTCCCATCGCAAGCAACAAGTGTTTGTGGCCAATCGAGTGGCTGAGATACTAGATACAACTGACGTTTCACAGTGGAAACATGTGAGCTGTATCAACAACCCAGCAGACATTGGCAACAGAGCAATCAACATTGAAGAACTCAAGAGAAGTGAGTGGCTCACTGGGCCGGCCTGGTTGAAACGACCAAAAAGTGAATGGCCAGAGCAAGTGAACCTAATCTTTGCATCAGATGAAGAGAATATACCCTCATCAGTCTTCATGATACAGGCAAAAGAAAAGAAAGCTCTTATTCAGTGGGAAAGATTCAGTAACTTTAATAGACTAGTGAATACAGTGGCATACGTACAGCGGGCATCGAGCAAACACAAACCAGCAACCCTTGTTGTCAGCATTGAAGAAAGAGAAAAAGCAAAAGCAATCATCTTCAAGTTACTACAGCGAGAACAGTTTGGTGAAGAGATGAAATCTCTCAAAGCTGAAAGGGAAACTCCAAAAGGCAGCAAAATCCTACAATTCTCACCCTTCCTAGACGAAGAAGACCTTATTCGAGCCAAAGGCAGAATTAGCAAAAGTAAATTGGACTTCAATGCAAAGCATCCAATTTTGCTACATTGGAAACATCATGCGGTTGAATTATTCTTGAGAAACGAGCACGAGGACAATCAACACGAAGGCACTGAGCATCTGAGAAACATTGTTCAGCAGAAGATTTGGATCCTAAGCATAAGGAACGCCTTAAGATCAATCATGAACAAGTGCGTTACCTGCAGAAAAGGCAGAGCACAAACGATAGCACCAGTCATGGCAGATCTACCCGAAGAGCGGCTAGATGCTTCAACAGCCTTTACAAATGTTGGAGTTGACTACTTTGGTCCTTTCATTGTGAAGATTGGGCGCAGAAACGAAAAGCGATGGTGTTGTCTCTTTACTTGTCTAACTATGAGAGCGGTGCATATAGAAGTTGTACCCAAGTTGGACACTTATAGTTGTCTCAATGCAATAATGAGATTTATTGCTTGAAGAGGCAAACCGAATACGATCATCAGCGACAACGGTGCAAACTTTGTTGGAGCTGAAAGAGAGTTTGCAGAGTACGTTGCGGCATGGAACAAAGAAGGGATCGAAGAACATCTAATTCAACGAGGGATCAGATGGAAGTTCAACCCACCCGCAGCACCCCACTTTGGAGGAGTATGGGAGCGGTTGGTGAGAAGTTGCAAGAAAGCAATGTATGCAGTGTTGGGGAACAGATCAGTCAACGAGGACGTTCTTTCAACAACGATGTGCATCGTTGAACAGACTTTGAATGCGAGACCTTTGACTCCAGTCAGTTCAGATGTTAATGACTTAGAAGCATTGACTCTCAATCACTTCTTGCTTGGCAACAGGAACGTATGCTTACCCTATCTACCATGCGCAGAAAAATTTGTTGATCATCGAAAGCTCTTTCGACTAACTCATGCCTATGCAAATCTCATATGGGACAGATTTCGTAAAGAATATCTGCCAACTCTGAATAATCGGCAAAAATGGCTATCTACGGCGAACGAAACCCTTAAAGGAAGGCGATCTCGTTTGGTTGATCAAAAACAACGATAAGCGTGGATATTACAATCTAGGTCGAGTTGCGGAGACCATCGATGGGTCTGACGGTGTGATTCCATCAGCTATAGTTCGAACGAACGACGGAGTGTACAAGAGACCAGTAGTGAAGCTCGCCCCAGTACTACCTGGAAAAGATGTTTTCGCGATAGAAAACAGGGCCAGCGATATTGCGGCTGAGCTTAACAACTCAGAAATCAAATTGAATAGCGCTTCAAGGTCATTTCAAGCCCAAAATTTAATGCTACATTCTATCGAAGCCAAACGGATTTGGTCATTTCGTCAGCATTTATTTTTAGCAACTTTTATTAGTACACAATCGTCATTGATAAAGTAAAACTCAAACTCGAACTACCTCAACCACCAGCAAAACAATACTACGACTTAACAGTATTGCATCAGATTCTTTGCGATTGGATTGCGAATCAACCTGTTATTGATACAGAATATTCGACAAAATTTCTACACGGTCAACAAATTTCCCATGACATCAAATTTACACTGAAAAAGTGACGTTATGGAAAAGTGTTCAAATTCTGTCGACATTATTATCTACAACCAATCAACAGTTGAATTTGACATGTAAATCCACGTGACTAGCAGCATAAAAGGAGCTTGAAAAACTATCAAAAATCAGGCGAAATTTGCAATTTTGGGCATATTAAATTTAAATAGAGTGCGTATTGATGCACACTTTCTTGAGCGGTAAATTATTTGTTACTGTGTCTTGTTTCTGTAGATCAAATTAGTGATTGTACAGCCTAACTTTACTCTGACTTATTGAAAATAGAATTGACTTTGAAATTCTCAAATTTTCACATTGCGGAACAAAGCTCTAATAAGTAGAGTTACAGAGCAGTTAAACTGTTCGTTCTTGTTTCATTCATTTACCAGTTGCCTAGGCTGATTCCAGTTTCTTGATCGGTAGATCTGAGAACTTGGTTACAAAGATATACAAAACTTTTATTTCGCCCATGTTTTAAGAATGCTTATAAAACATAAAAGGTAGCCCCACCAACGCAGTTTACCCAGCGTTGTTTATTTTTACATCAGATAGTAGGCCTACCTAACGATCATAAACCTGTGAAATTTTATCTCACTAGTATTTGTGGTTAAGGAGATATCATTGAAAAACATCTAATTTGAGACTCAATGGTTATTTGAACTTTTGGACTTTTGCTTAGTTGAAGCAAAGTTATTTGTTATTCGGCAAAGCTGAACAAGCAGTTATTTGACATTATTGAATATCAAGTAATGCAACGGCATTCTACAGTATAGCGGATAATACAGATCACAAAAGTAAACTGCAAAAACACAATATCCGGACAGATTTGAAACCGCTGAAACGAACTGGGCGGTGTAAAGTTTTCCTTGACCCTGATAGGAGAGCAGCCGTTACAAACCTCGAAATGCAAAAAAAAATCGGGTAAATGTTCAAGCCCTCAAAAGGTCAAAAAACGGCCAGTAACCTGACTGATCACGTGACTGGCTATTTTTGTCTAATGAGAGAACTTGATCAGCTAGTCTATTTTGATCACAGATAAACTTTAGGGTATTTTGTACGCACGAGCCTTGTAAGGAGCACAATTTTCCAGGCAGAGTTTTAAATAACGATTATTAACGAACGTATGTTCATAGTCTAATTTTTGCTCAAAAAATAGAAAATATGGTGCTCAAATGTTAAATATCCTTTAACAGTTACGATGGTTTAATTAACTTCAATTGATTTTCAATTTTAAAAAAATAATTGTATAATTTACCAGCTAGTGTATTGCGTATCCAGTCAAAATTTCAAAAATGTCAATAATCCCAACCATAGATGCAATGCAAAACATGATTTTTAAAAACAGTCTCAGTTAAAAGAAAATTATTTTCCTGATCAGAGAAAATACGAGATCACGAAATTTTACGAAAGTCGGATCAGAGGCGCTTTTTAGCGCACTGGTGCACCTTGATTGTAGGAAAGTCTTGACAATGATTTAGAGCGTGGCCCAAGAGACGTCATTTTGACCTTGATTGGTCTATTCACAGGTGGCTTTGAGCGCACTTGACGTTTCAAGCGCTCTAAAGTGTGACTTAAAAAGGCATTTTGGTCTGCGACGGTGTGATCATCGATCATTTCAGTTCGGGTGGTACTTCTCAAAACTTTCTAACCCAGCTTTTTTCAAAAAAATAAAAAAAGGTATTGTACCTCTGGGTTTTTCCAGAAGCCTGTAGTCAGTCATAATCAATTCACAAGTTGTTCCTTTTTCATTGTGGTTGAAAGACTTGCAGTCTGATTGGCTGATACAGTGCAGACCACAGATGACGTCACTGGGAGTGTCAGTGTAAATCTTGTACACAAAATTCTGAAGACTTCTTCTGTGACGCTCTGCCATCAATGACTCGTATTGTAAGAAAGCGTCAATAACGCTGAAATAGATAATAACGTTTTTACGACTATCTTAAATTTAAGTTTAATTATTTTTAAAGCTTGCATCATTTTCCCCCATTAGCCCCTACTCTTAAATCATTTTACCCCCCAAAATGACCCTCATTACCCCCAAATCGATTTACCTGCATAGAACATAGAATTACACCCCAACCCCCCCCCCCCCCATTGAGAGCCAAAATGATGCAACAGTTTTGAAGGGAATTGGCTAAAAGTTTTCCCGATTACCCCCCCCTAATCTTACATCTTTTTGCGGTTAAAATGGTGTGGAATTTGTGAAGTGTGTTGAATTTTTTTGGTGTTGAATTAATGAAGTTTGGATATGAAATGACTTTATCCCTATATCCTAATAAAATCACGTACAATCAGAATAGACTTCATCAATATATTTATTTGTTACACTTTCTCAATTAATTATATTTGTGAATTTTAGAAATGTCAAACAGAATGGAATTAGAAAATAACTTATCTATGAAAGAATATTAAAAAAATAAGAATATCCAGCTTTGTTGTCCAACAATTTTTTTCCGCTCGGAAAAAAAAATTATTCAAATTTAAATGATCAAATTTCGCTTGTCTTTTCTTTAATTACTCAATTTATATTTCGAATTTGCAAAACTCCCGCTCTTCTAAGTTCCAAAAAGCTCCAAAAACGCAATTAATGGAACTATGCTAGGCTTCATTTAAGCCACTAAGAGAAATTGACTTTATAATTTGCACAAAGATTCTCTTGCTTTGTTCCTCAGGAAAAAAAGAGTGAGAATATCAAAGTTAAATGTCTTTTCGCAAATCACCGTTAATTTAAAACTGTGAAATCATTAATATGATCTACGGGAACAAGACACAGCATCCAGTAACTTATCACTCAACAAAATTTGTTTTAATACACACGCTATATTAGTTTAATAAGACAAATTTAACAAGTTTCAACTGACTTTTGGTAGTTTTTCAAGCTCTATTTATACTGCTATGCTGGTCAATTCTGAATTCTTGACTGGATAGAGACAGGAATGCTGTCAGATTCTCTGGAAACTCTTTCTTTGAGGTTCGGGATACATTATGCTGTTCCGGCACTCTATGAATTGGTATTAACATCGCAAAACTCTTTGAAATTGGCATGTCAAATTGGGTATTACGTACCCCTTTTGAGCGCAGTTTGCTGTAATAATAGATTTGATTTCGTATAACAAGAACACATGGCTGTGGTGTTTTGTTGATTTTGGTGCAATTCCAGTTTGAGTTTCACTTTATGTATGATATTCACGTACACAAAATAGCTACGAATCACAAATGTTGACAAACGTGAACCAATCCACTTGGCTTCCCCAGAATGCAGCATTAAATTCTGCTTTATAGGCTATTCTAACATCACTGCATGAAATGGCCTTGAAATGATTTGTTATTAGTGAAACACAGCCACCACAAAAGATTATTTTTTAAGTGAGCAATTCCTTCCATGTGATGTGGTGCACGACGCGTCATTAATCTAGTCAAAAAAAGATAGTTTTTTAAAATAGATTTGAAGTGTTTCTGTCTTGTGATTACACGCTTGTGTAAGCTTAAAAGTTCCCATAATATTGCAAACGTGTAGACACTTTTGATTCAAATGTGAAAATTTGGTCGGTAAGAATAATTTAAGCATGTGTTTCGGTCAAATTTCTATGCATTTTCAACATAACTTTTTGTCAAATAAAACATTGACGCCCCATTGGTACTACAAAATCTGCTTTGTCGTCATACTGTGGGTTCACAACGCTGTTTTGTCCCCAATGTCACTAGAATGGCGATGGACGAGTGTGATAAACTCGAAGTCTAATCACGACAACATTGATACAGCGTTAAGCAACTGTTTTAGTAAGCAACGATGGCTGACTAACACAGCTGTTATCTTTTTCTGGATGCTAAACAAGCCATACATTTTCTAAAATGCTAAAATGAGAAATTGGAACCAAAATTTTTTGTTTCAAAGTGGTAGATTTTAGTTCGTTGGGCATTTATAAACAGTCAATTTGCTTTTGATCACGCAAGGTTAACACTGATTGTTGTTTAGTAGTTTGAGAAATATTTTATTCTGAACCGATGATAAGGGGAAAATAAGACAAAATTGTTTTTGTGAATGGCTCAGGAGCTCATGTTAAACTTGAATTGACGATGACAAACCATCGAAGTTGTTAAGACAATTGAAGAGGAGGAATTTTTGGTTCCAACTGCTCTTTCTCGGCCAAGCAGAGTTTAGATGCTTCAGTTCATTTTGAGCTGAAAATGGGGACGAGAAGTGAATTTAATACCCATATAAACAATTCCATAACTCATTTTCAAATTTCATTTAATGAATTTGTGTTTTCAAATTTGATTTCAAACTTTATAAATAAATCAATTATTCTCACAATTTTGCCTCATTTGTATTCATTTCCGATTTTTTTTTATCTTAGAGTCAGGTGAGGACCATCGAAGCGACCTCTGTTAAAAGTTTGATTCAAAGGACTGCTCTTCAGCTGCAAGTCTGGTTCTGTGGAATTCACCTCAGCTTAGTATCTGGTCGCTGGATCATTGTTCAGTTGATAGATTGTTTGACTGCATTGGTCTTCAGCCAAAGGTACTAGTTCATGGACTGCTCCACAGTAAGAGGAAAGGGTGCGTGGACTGCTCCTTAGCCGTAGCTAATAGTAAATAGACTTCTTCTTAGCCTTAGGTACCCGTAAATTGACTGCTGTTCTGCTGTAGGAGCAGTTTACAAGTTTCTGCTTAGCAGTTGTTAATGGTAGAGTCAAGTAAAAGCAGTCGCTAAATTTTGGTTGAGCATACTCAGATTCGGTTCAGAATATCGTTCTTTGTTCTGTCTTTTCATCATGATCATGATCAGCTGATAAAGTCAAATGAACAATGCAAATCTGAAGTACTATGATTCAGCCCTGATGTAAATAGGCCGAACGGTCCATGAAAACTCTTATTCGCAACCACTTTTCGTTTTGAATTACATATCAACTCAGATTATTAAAATGAATTTATTCTGACATGATTTTTTATTAAAAAATATTATTCTGAATAGCTACCTGTATATTTGGCATATTTTAAATAATGAACAATAATTACATCTTCGCCAACCAAATTCCAAATTCCCAAATGACGTATGGCCTTATTTTTGGCCGCAATTTTGGTTTCTTTAAGTAAACCCCGCTGCCTCCAAATAATTTTTGGGGTACAAAAGTTACAATTTTTTATTCTCTTAACATAAAAAACGGGAATTACACAGGCAAAATTGGTAAAATTTGACATGATTTTGAGTCCTACCTGAAATGTTGGTTTTCTAATACCGAGTTTAAGCTGACCCAAGAAATTTCCCATTTATAATTTCTCAGATTTGAAATTTTAGCTTTTGGTTATGATAAATATAGTCATTTAGCTCACAATTTCTACTTACTCCACAGGCTCGATTTGAAATGTAAGATTTAAAATCTAAAATTTGAAATCTAAGAAAGTGTGGATGACAAATCTCTTAAGTCAGCTTAAGTTTGAGGTCAGAAAACCGAAACACTTTGTTAGAAATGTTTATAAGCCTGTTAACAAGCCATCATTCATGGTAAATATAGGCTTGTTAAAATTGGCATCGAAAGCAAGGAGTAACAAGCGGCTGTGCGTCTCTGTTCGCCATTTTCGCGTTCAGCTTACCTGAGTTTAAGGCAGAGAGCAATAATAGCCCAACCAAACATTTGCTCATCCAAGTAAGATAACTCCAAAAAACTTCGCTTTCAAGAGATTTGTTCCTGAATTTCGCTTGGCTTAATACGCCAACCCGCGTTGAGAAAATGCGACGAAATCGACGCAAGAAGCGTCTTTATTGTCGATTTTTGTCGATTTCGTCGGGTTTTTTTTATGTAGGAACTGTCGATTGTTGGCGTTTTTGTCGGTTTCATCAGTCTCAATTTGATTTAAATACTAAACAAAATACATGCGAGGTGGTGCAGCGGAGAAGAAGATTGTTAGTAACCTAGGGGTTGCAGGTTCGAATCCTAACAATGACTGTTCAGTTTGTAAGTTTTTTAGAACGGCAAAAACCGTTGCTTCTTACGTTTGAATACCGACGAAAACCGATCAAAACGACAAAAACGTTTTGTTGATTGGCTTTGATGAAGTCAAACCGACAAAAACCGACAATTTCTTATGTTTGTATTTCTCTCCGACGAAATTCTCAACACGGGAATTGTATAAACGAGAAAGAAGACGAGTTTTCAATTTAATTAGCTTTACAAATTTTCAAATTCAATGAGAAAAAGCTACCAAAAGCGGCGAATCGGGATTACATTTCGGAAACAGACTTTTACAACATCAACTTTAATAATTTAGTCAAGAACCATCTCCAAATTTTTCCTACATTACTTCCTAACAGACACGTGTTTTCAATAATGTAGTAATCCTTTTACTATGGCTATCAGCAATCTCGTTTAGAAATTTATTTCTTGAAAGGTATTTTATGGAACATATAGGTGAATGCTGGTCTTGAATTGACGACAAATTAATTAGTTTTTGCTTCGCTTAAGAATCCTTTGAGTCTGAAAATTTAGCAAGTTTAGTGTACTGAGGTAAACTTGAATTTAACCATACAGTGATCCATCTAATCATTGCTTAGCTTCAAAAAATTTCAAATTTTTAAATAAATTTTTGTCACGCTTTGCAAGACTATACAAGACTTGGGAATATCTGTTTTCGCAAACCTATCTTGTGTAGCTATTTTCCGAGGAAAGTGTTTCAGTTAGCCCAATTCATTATCGAGAACCCGCAACGCAAGTTGATTTCGCCCAATAAATGGGGAGCAATTTCATAATTTGATCTCAACCAATTAGAGTGGAGAGTTAGTGAAGCAATTTGCTCTCAAATAACAGTGAAGCTACCAATAAAAATGTCAAAAATAAGAGGTGATTTTATGGACATGATGAAAGTGACAACTATGCTAAATTTAACTATCAGAACGAGCCAATTTTGAGTTCAATTTTCCCTCACGAAAACTGTTTTGAAAAGTTAAATGTTAATTCAGCCCTATTTGGCATACATCATATTTTTGAGTACCTAGCAAACGAACGCGCTGTGAAAGTTGATGGTGCAATTTTTAACCTTAAAAGGGGTAAATTTTTATTTATTTTATAAGTGGAAAGCCAAGGTTTGAATACGTTTTGCTTTTGTGATTTTAATTTTGTTGCAAACAGCCGAACTCAATTCACTATAAAGAGCTCTCATTTGGAACTTGTATTTTAAGTTTATTCCATTTTTATACTGAGCATCAAATTTGCTGACTTCAAACATGCTGACCCTGGATTTCTGATTCCTGTTAAAACTTTGCCCAAAAAATTGCCGAAAAGTAACTGAAATTTTTTACAACATTAATCTGTTAAAAATTTTTCGACTCACAAAT
>NW_027449560.1:12500-20091 GCF_964194025.1 Convolutriloba macropyga | reverse complement strand
CCCAAGCTAGCTAAAGCTAACTCAAGCTAACTCAAGCTAATTCAAGCTAACTCAAGCTAACTCAAGCTAACTCAAGCTAACTCAAGCTAGCTAAAGCTAACTCAAGCTAACTCAAGCTAACTCAAGCTAACCCGAGCTAACTCAAGCTAACTCAAGGTAGCTAAAGCTAGTTCAAGCTAACTCAAGCTAGCTAAAGCTAAGACAAGCTAACTCAAGCTAACTCAAGCTAACTCAAGCTAACTCAAGCTAACTCAAGCTAACTCAAGCTAGTTCAAGCTAACTCAAGCTAACTCAAGCTAACTCAAGCTAGCTAAAGCTAACTCAAGCTAACTCAAGCTAACTCAAGCTAACCCGAGCTAACTCAAGCTAACTCAAGGTAGCTAAAGCTAGTTCAAGCTAGCTCAAGCTAGCTAAAGCTAAGACAAGCTAACTCAAGCTAACTCAAGCTAACTCAAGCTAACTCAAGCTAGTTCAAGCTAACTCAAGCTAGCTAAAGCTAACTCAAGCTAACTCAAGCTAACTCAAGCTAGCTCAAGCTAACTCAAGCTAGTTCAAGCTAACTCAAGCTAGCTAAAGCTAACTCAAGCTAACTCAAGCTAACTCAAGCTAGCTCAAGCTAACTCAAGCTAACTCAAGCTAACTCAAGCTAACCCGAGCTAACTCAAGCTAACTCAAGGTAGCTAAAGCTAGTTCAAGCTAGCTCAAGCTAGCTAAAGCTAAGACAAGCTAACTTAAGCTAACTCAAGCTAACTCAAGCTAACTCAAGCTAGTTCAAGCTAACTCAAGCTAGCTAAAGCTAACTCAAGCTAACTCAAGCTAACTCAAGCTAGCTCAAGCTAACTCAAGCTAGTTCAAGCTAACTCAAGCTAGCTAAAGCTAACTCAAGCTAACTCAAGCTAACTCAAGCTAGCTCAAGCTAACTCAAGCTAGTTCAAGCTAACTCAAGCTAGCTAAAGCTAACTCAAGCTAACTCAAGCTAACTCAAGCTAACTCAAGCTAGCTAAAGCTAACTCAAGCTAACTCAAGCTAACCCGAGCTAACTCAAGCTAGCTCAAGCTAACCCAAGCTAGCTAAAGCTAACTCAAGCTAACTCAAGCTAATTCAAGCTAACTCAAGCTAACTCAAGCTAACTCAAGCTAACTCAAGCTAGCTAAAGCTAACTCAAGCTAACTCAAGCTAACTCAAGCTAACCCGAGCTAACTCAAGCTAACTCAAGGTAGCTAAAGCTAGTTCAAGCTAACTCAAGCTAGCTAAAGCTAAGACAAGCTAACTCAAGCTAACTCAAGCTAACTCAAGCTAACTCAAGCTAACTCAAGCTAGTTCAAGCTAACTCAAGCTAACTCAAGCTAACTCAAGCTAGCTAAAGCTAACTCAAGCTAACTCAAGCTAACTCAAGCTAACCCGAGCTAACTCAAGCTAACTCAAGGTAGCTAAAGCTAGTTCAAGCTAGCTCAAGCTAGCTAAAGCTAAGACAAGCTAACTCAAGCTAACTCAAGCTAACTCAAGCTAGTTCAAGCTAACTCAAGCTAGCTAAAGCTAACTCAAGCTAACTCAAGCTAACTCAAGCTAGCTCAAGCTAACTCAAGCTAGTTCAAGCTAACTCAAGCTAGCTAAAGCTAACTCAAGCTAACTCAAGCTAACTCAAGCTAACTCAAGCTAGCTAAAGCTAACTCAAGCTAACTCAAGCTAACCCGAGCTAACTCAAGCTAGCTCAAGCTAACCCAAGCTAGCTAAAGCTAACTCAAGCTAACTCAAGCTAATTCAAGCTAACTCAAGCTAACTCAAGCTAACTCAAGCTAACTCAAGCTAGCTAAAGCTAACTCAAGCTAACTCAAGCTAACTCAAGCTAACCCGAGCTAACTCAAGCTAACTCAAGGTAGCTAAAGCTAGTTCAAGCTAACTCAAGCTAGCTAAAGCTAAGACAAGCTAACTCAAGCTAACTCAAGCTAACTCAAGCTAACTCAAGCTAACTCAAGCTAACTCAAGCTAGCTAAAGCTAACTCAAGCTAACTCAAGCTAACTCAAGCTAACCCGAGCTAACTCAAGCTAACTCAAGGTAGCTAAAGCTAGTTCAAGCTAACTCAAGCTAGCTAAAGCTAAGACAAGCTAACTCAAGCTAACTCAAGCTAACTCAAGCTAACTCAAGCTAACTAAAGCTAGTTCAAGCTAACTCAAGCTAGCTAAAGCTAACTCAAGCTAACTCAAGCTAACTCAAGCTAGCTCAAGCTAACTCAAGCTAGTTCAAGCTAACTCAAGCTAGCTAAAGCTAACTCAAGCTAACTCAAGCTAACTCAAGCTAACTCAAGCTAGCTAAAGCTAACTCAAGCTAACTCAAGCTAACCCGAGCTAACTCAAGCTAGCTCAAGCTAACCCAAGCTAGCTAAAGCTAACTCAAGCTAACTCAAGCTAACTAAAGCTAGTTCAAGCTAACTCAAGCTAGCTAAAGCTAACTCAAGCTAACTCAAGCTAACTCAAGCTAGCTCAAGCTAACTCAAGCTAGTTCAAGCTAACTCAAGCTAGCTAAAGCTAACTCAAGCTAACTCAAGCTAACTCAAGCTAACTCAAGCTAGCTAAAGCTAACTCAAGCTAACTCAAGCTAACCCGAGCTAACTCAAGCTAGCTCAAGCTAACCCAAGCTAGCTAAAGCTAACTCAAGCTAACTCAAGCTAATTCAAGCTAACTCAAGCTAACTCAAGCTAACTCAAGCTAACTCAAGCTAGCTAAAGCTAACTCAAAGCTAACTCAAGCTAACTCAAGCTAACCCGAGCTAACTCAAGCTAACTCAAGGTAGCTAAAGCTAGTTCAAGCAACTCAAGCTAGCTAAAGCTAAGACAAGCTAACTCAAGCTAACTCAAGCTAACTCAAGCTAACTCAAGCTAACTCAAGCTAAACTCAAGCTAGCTAAAGCTAACTCAAGCTAACTCAAGCTAACTCAAGCTAACCCGAGCTAACTCAAGCTAACTCAAGGTAGCTAAAGCTAGTTCAAGCTAACTCAAGCTAGCTAAAGCTAAGACAAGCTAACTCAAGCTAACTCAAGCTAACTCAAGCTAACTCAAGCTAACTAAAGCTAGTTCAAGCTAACTCAAGCTAGCTAAAGCTAACTCAAGCTAACTCAAGCTAACTCAAGCTAGCTCAAGCTAACTCAAGCTAGTTCAAGCTAACTCAAGCTAGCTAAAGCTAACTCAAGCTAACTCAAGCTAACTCAAGCTAACTCAAGCTAGCTAAAGCTAACTCAAGCTAACTCAAGCTAACCCGAGCTAACTCAAGCTAGCTCAAGCTAACCCAAGCTAGCTAAAGCTAACTCAAGCTAACTCAAGCTAATTCAAGCTAACTCAAGCTAACTCAAGCTAACTCAAGCTAACTCAAGCTAGCTAAAGCTAACTCAAGCTAACTCAAGCTAACTCAAGCTAACCCGAGCTAACTCAAGCTAACTCAAGGTAGCTAAAGCTAGTTCAAGCTAACTCAAGCTAGCTAAAGCTAAGACAAGCTAACTCAAGCTAACTCAAGCTAACTCAAGCTAACTCAAGCTAACTCAAGCTAACTCAAGCTAGTTCAAGCTAACTCAAGCTAACTCAAGCTAACTCAAGCTAGCTAAAGCTAACTCAAGCTAACTCAAGCTAACTCAAGCTAACCCGAGCTAACTCAAGCTAACTCAAGGTAGCTAAAGCTAGTTCAAGCTAGCTCAAGCTAGCTAAAGCTAAGACAAGCTAACTCAAGCTAACTCAAGCTAACTCAAGCTAACTCAAGCTAGTTCAAGCTAACTCAAGCTAGCTAAAGCTAACTCAAGCTAACTCAAGCTAACTCAAGCTAGCTCAAGCTAACTCAAGCTAGTTCAAGCTAACTCAAGCTAGCTAAAGCTAACTCAAGCTAACTCAAGCTAACTCAAGCTAGCTCAAGCTAACTCAAGCTAACTCAAGCTAACTCAAGCTAACCCGAGCTAACTCAAGCTAACTCAAGGTAGCTAAAGCTAGTTCAAGCTAGCTCAAGCTAGCTAAAGCTAAGACAAGCTAACTCAAGCTAACTCAAGCTAACTCAAGCTAACTCAAGCTAGTTCAAGCTAACTCAAGCTAGCTAAAGCTAACTCAAGCTAACTCAAGCTAACTCAAGCTAGCTCAAGCTAACTCAAGCTAGTTCAAGCTAACTCAAGCTAGCTAAAGCTAACTCAAGCTAACTCAAGCTAACTCAAGCTAGCTCAAGCTAACTCAAGCTAGTTCAAGCTAACTCAAGCTAGCTAAAGCTAACTCAAGCTAACTCAAGCTAACTCAAGCTAACTCAAGCTAGCTAAAGCTAACTCAAGCTAACTCAAGCTAACCCGAGCTAACTCAAGCTAGCTCAAGCTAACCCAAGCTAGCTAAAGCTAACTCAAGCTAACTCAAGCTAATTCAAGCTAACTCAAGCTAACTCAAGCTAACTCAAGCTAACTCAAGCTAGCTAAAGCTAACTCAAGCTAACTCAAGCTAACTCAAGCTAACCCGAGCTAACTCAAGCTAACTCAAGGTAGCTAAAGCTAGTTCAAGCTAACTCAAGCTAGCTAAAGCTAAGACAAGCTAACTCAAGCTAACTCAAGCTAACTCAAGCTAACTCAAGCTAACTCAAGCTAGTTCAAGCTAACTCAAGCTAACTCAAGCTAACTCAAGCTAGCTAAAGCTAACTCAAGCTAACTCAAGCTAACTCAAGCTAACCCGAGCTAACTCAAGCTAACTCAAGGTAGCTAAAGCTAGTTCAAGCTAGCTCAAGCTAGCTAAAGCTAAGACAAGCTAACTCAAGCTAACTCAAGCTAACTCAAGCTAGTTCAAGCTAACTCAAGCTAGCTAAAGCTAACTCAAGCTAACTCAAGCTAACTCAAGCTAGCTCAAGCTAACTCAAGCTAGTTCAAGCTAACTCAAGCTAGCTAAAGCTAACTCAAGCTAACTCAAGCTAACTCAAGCTAACTCAAGCTAGCTAAAGCTAACTCAAGCTAACTCAAGCTAACCCGAGCTAACTCAAGCTAGCTCAAGCTAACCCAAGCTAGCTAAAGCTAACTCAAGCTAACTCAAGCTAATTCAAGCTAACTCAAGCTAACTCAAGCTAACTCAAGCTAACTCAAGCTAGCTAAAGCTAACTCAAGCTAACTCAAGCTAACTCAAGCTAACCCGAGCTAACTCAAGCTAACTCAAGGTAGCTAAAGCTAGTTCAAGCTAACTCAAGCTAGCTAAAGCTAAGACAAGCTAACTCAAGCTAACTCAAGCTAACTCAAGCTAACTCAAGCTAACTCAAGCTAACTCAAGCTAGTTCAAGCTAACTCAAGCTAACTCAAGCTAACTCAAGCTAGCTAAAGCTAACTCAAGCTAACTCAAGCTAACTCAAGCTAACCCGAGCTAACTCAAGCTAACTCAAGGTAGCTAAAGCTAGTTCAAGCTAACTCAAGCTAGCTAAAGCTAAGACAAGCTAACTCAAGCTAACTCAAGCTAACTCAAGCTAACTCAAGCTAACTAAAGCTAGTTCAAGCTAACTCAAGCTAGCTAAAGCTAACTCAAGCTAACTCAAGCTAACTCAAGCTAGCTCAAGCTAACTCAAGCTAGTTCAAGCTAACTCAAGCTAGCTAAAGCTAACTCAAGCTAACTCAAGCTAACTCAAGCTAACTCAAGCTAGCTAAAGCTAACTCAAGCTAACTCAAGCTAACCCGAGCTAACTCAAGCTAGCTCAAGCTAACCCAAGCTAGCTAAAGCTAACTCAAGCTAACTCAAGCTAATTCAAGCTAACTCAAGCTAACTCAAGCTAACTCAAGCTAACTCAAGCTAGCTAAAGCTAACTCAAGCTAACTCAAGCTAACTCAAGCTAACCCGAGCTAACTCAAGCTAACTCAAGGTAGCTAAAGCTAGTTCAAGCTAACTCAAGCTAGCTAAAGCTAAGACAAGCTAACTCAAGCTAACTCAAGCTAACTCAAGCTAACTCAAGCTAACTCAAGCTAGTTCAAGCTAACTTAATGAAGTTAACCCAAGCTAACTTGGGTTAATGAAGTCAAACTCAAGCTAACCCGAGCTAACTCAAGCTAACTCAAGCTAATTCAAGCTAACTCAAGCTAACTCAAGCTAATTCAAGCTAACTCAAGCTAATTCAAGCTAACTCAAGCTAGCTCAAGCTAACTCAAGCTAACCCAAGCTAACTTAAGCTAGCTTAAGCTAATTAAAGCTAATTAAAGCTAACTCAAGCTAACCCAAGCTAACTTAAGCTAGCTCTAGCTGGCTGCCACTGTTAGGCCATTTGGGAGCGCTTTTCTCGCACTCTGATTGGCTGCCACTGTTAGGCCATTTGGGAGCGCTTTTCTCGCACTCTGATTGGCTGCCACTGTTAGGCCATTTGGGAGCGCTTTTCTCGCACTCTGATTGGCTGCCACTGTTAGGCCATTTGGGAGCGCTTTTCTCGCACTCTGATTGGCTGCCACTGTTAGGCCATTTGGGAGCGCTTTTCTCGCACTCTGATTGGCTGCCACTGTTAGGCCATTTGGGAGCGCTTTTCTCGCACTCTGATTGGCTGCCACTGTTAGGCCATTTGGGAGCGCTTTTCTCGCACTCTGATTGGCTGCCACTGTTAGGCCATTTGGGAGCGCTTTTCTCGCACTCTGATTGGCTGCCACTGTTAGGCCATTTGGGAGCGCTTTTCTCGCACTCTGATTGGCTGCCACTGTTAGGCCATTTGGGAGCGCTTTTCTCGCACTCTGATTGGCTGCCACTGTTAGGCCATTTGGGAGCGCTTTTCTCGCACTCTGATTGGCTGCCACTGTTAGGCCATTTGGGAGCGCTTTTCTCGCACTCTGATTGGCTGCCACTGTTAGGCCATTTGGGAGCGCTTTTCTCGCACTCTGATTGGCTGCCACTGTTAGGCCATTTGGGAGCGCTTTTCTCGCACTCTGATTGGCTGCCACTGTTAGGCCATTTGGGAGCGCTTTTCTCGCACTCTGATTGGCTGCCACTGTTAGGCCATTTGGGAGCGCTTTTCTCGCACTCTGATTGGCTGCCACTGTTAGGCCATTTGGGAGCGCTTTTCTCGCACTCTGATTGGCTGCCACTGTTAGGCCATTTGGGAGCGCTTTTCTCGCACTCTGATTGGCTGCCACTGTTAGGCCATTTGGGAGCGCTTTTCTCGCACTCTGATTGGCTGCCACTGTTAGGCCATTTGGGAGCGCTTTTCTCGCACTCTGATTGGCTGCCACTGTTAGGCCATTTGGGAGCGCTTTTCTCGCACTCTGATTGGCTGCCACTGTTAGGCCATTTGGGAGCGCTTTTCTCGCACTCTGATTGGCTGCCAGTGTTAGGCCATTTGGGAGCGCTTTTCTCGCACTCTGATTGGCTGCCAGTGTTAGGCCATTTGGGAGCGCATAGATGACGAGGCAACACTTTCAGACAGCAAAGCGATGCTTCAGCTTACTTCAGCTAATTTAGAACACAACCGAACATTTGTAGCAAGACACCGCACAACCTTGGCTGCTTGGTTGCCTGAGCACAAGTTCAAGTTCTTTCCCAGTGCCGTAACACGACACTGGAATTTTCACCAAATGTCAACCACCGTTTGCCGTACACTCCGAATTATGTTACGGTGCTTATTGGCTAGA